>NC_083403.1:1534658-1601908 GCF_020745735.1 Hemiscyllium ocellatum | reverse complement strand
GGGGGTGGGGGTACACTGGTGTCTGTTTGTGTTGGGCCCCATGTAGCAAGAACACGGACAGCTCTGAGACTCGGATCCAGGACGTGTCCGACCCCCCCGCCCCCCCACACTGGGGGGGACACGGAGACGGGGTCACCCACAGGGACACAGACAGACAGGGACTTCCTGACGGTAACGGACTCCACCCTGACCCACATCCGAGTGACCCAGAGTGACCCAGAGTGACCCAGAGTGACCCAGAGTGACCCAGCCGGCTCTCGGACAGTGAGCAGGAGGAACGGGGAAGGGAAACCAAACCATTGTCCCCCTCCCTGGAGACCAACACCACATCCTGATTCTGACAACCACCAACAGGCAGCGGGGGACCTGACACCCACCAACAGGCAGCGGGGACCTGACACCCACCAACAGGCAGCGGGGGACCTGACACCCACCAACCGGCAGCGGGGGACCTGACACCCACCAACAGGCAGCGGTCGACCTGACACCCACCAACAGGCAGCGAGGACCTGGCACCCACCAACAGGCAGCGGAGGACCTGACTCTACAGGCAGTGAGGACCTGACACCCACCAACAGCAGCGGAGGACCTGACTCTACAGGCAGCGAGGACCTGACACCCACCAACAGGCAGCAGAGGAAGAGACTCTACAGGCAGCGAGGACCTGACACCCACCAACAGGCAGCAGAGGAAGAGACTCTACAGGCAGCGAGGACCTGACACCCACCAACAGGCAGCGGAGGAAGAGACACTACAGGCAGCGAGGACCTGACACACACCAACAGGCGGCGGGGGACCTGACACCCACCAATAGGCAGCGGTGGACCTGACACCCACCATCAGGCATCACAGGACCTGACACCCACCAACAGGCAGCGGAGGACCTGACACCCACCAACAGGCATCACAGGACCTGACACCCACCAACAGGCAGCGGAGGACCTGACACCCACCAACAGGCAGCGAGGACCTGACACCTAGCAACAGGCAGCACGGGACCTGACACCCACCAACAGGCAGCGGAGGACTTGACACCCAGCAGCAGGTAGCATGGGACCTGACACCAACCAACAGGCAGCGGAGGACCTGACTCTACAGGCAGCAGGGGACCTGACACCCACCAACAGGCATCACAGGACCTGACACCCACCAACAGGCAGTGAGGACCTGACAACCACCAACAGGCAGCGGGGGACCTGACACCCACCAACAGGCAGCGGGGACCTGACACCCACCAACAGGCAGCGGGGACCTGACACCCACCAACAGGCAGCGGGGGACCTGACACCCACCAACCGGCAGCGGGGGACCTGACACCCACCAACAGGCAGCGGTCGACCTGACACCCACCAACAGGCAGCGAGGACCTGGCACCCACCAACAGGCAGCGGAGGACCTGACTCTACAGGCAGTGAGGACCTGACACCCACCAACAGCAGCGGAGGACCTGACTCTACAGGCAGCGAGGACCTGACACCCACCAACAGGCAGCAGAGGAAGAGACTCTACAGGCAGCGAGGACCTGACACCCACCAACAGGCAGCAGAGGAAGAGACTCTACAGGCAGCGAGGACCTGACACCCACCAACAGGCAGCGGAGGAAGAGACACTACAGGCAGCGAGGACCTGACACCCACCAACAGGTAGCACGGGACCTGACACACACCAACAGGCGGCGGGGGACCTGACACCCACCAATAGGCAGCGGTGGACCTGACACCCACCATCAGGCATCACAGGACCTGACACCCACCAACAGGCAGCGGAGGACCTGACACCCACCAACAGGCATCACAGGACCTGACACCCACCAACAGGCAGCGGAGGACCTGACACCCACCAACAGGCAGCGAGGACCTGACACCTAGCAACAGGCAGCACGGGACCTGACACCCACCAACAGGCAGCGGAGGACTTGACACCCAGCAGCAGGTAGCATGGGACCTGACACCAACCAACAGGCAGCGGAGGACCTGACTCTACAGGCAGCAGGGGACCTGACACCCACCAACAGGCATCACAGGACCTGACACCCACCAACAGGCAGTGAGGACCTGACACCCACCAACAGGCAGCAGGGAACTGACACCCACCAACAGGCAGCGAGGACCTAAAACCCACCAACAGGCAGCGGAGGACCTGACACCCACCAACAGGCAGCGGAGGACCTGACACCCAGCGGCAGGTAGCACGGGACCTGACACCCACCAACAGGCAGCGAGGACCTGACACCTAGCAACAGGCAGCACGGGACCTGACACCCACCAACAGGCAGCGGAGGACTTGACACCCAGCAGCAGGTAGCATGGGACCTGACACCAACCAACAGGCAGCGGAGGACCTGACTCTACAGGCAGCAGGGGACCTGACACCCACCAACAGGCATCACAGGACCTGACACCCACCAACAGGCAGTGAGGACCTGACACCCACCAACAGGCAGCAGGGAACTGACACCCACCAACAGGCAGCGAGGACCTAAAACCCACCAACAGGCAGCGGAGGACCTGACACCCACCAACAGGCAGCGGAGGACCTGACACCCAGCGGCAGGTAGCACGGGACCTGACACCCACCAACAGGCAGTGGAGGACCTGACTCTACAGGCAGCAGGGGACCTGACACCCACCAACAGGCAGCGAGGACCTGACACCCAGCAGCAGGTAGCACGGGACCTGACACCCACCAACAGGCAGTGGGGGACCTGACACCCACCAACAGGCAGTGGAGGAACTGACTCCCACCAACAGGTGGCGGGGGACCTGACACCCACCAACAGGCAGCGGGGGACATGACACCCACCAATAGGCAGTGGAGGACCTGACACCCACCAACAGGCAGCGGAGGACCTGACTCTACAGGCAGCAGGGGACCTGACACCCGCCAACAGGCAGCGGAGGACCTGACACCCACCAACAGGCAGCGGAGGACCTGACACCCATCAACAGGCAGCGGAGGACCTGACTCTACAGGCAGCAGGGGACCTGACATCCACCAACAGACAGCGAGGACCTGATATCCAGCAACAGGCAGCACGGGACCTGACACCCACCAACAGGCAGCGGAGGACCTGACTCTACCGGCAGCGAGGGATCTGACTCCCACCAACAGGCAGCAGAGGACCTGACACTCACCAACAGGCAGTGGAGGACCTGACACCCACCAACAGGCAGTGGAGGACCTGACTCACCAACAGGCAGTGGGGGACCTGACACCCACCAACAGGCAGCAAGTGCCTGACACCCACCAACAGGCAGCGGGGGACCTGACACCCACCAACAAGCAGCGGGGGACCTGAAACCCACCAACAGGCAGCGGAGGACCTGACACCCAGCAGCAGGTAGCACGGGACCTGACACCCACCATCGGGCAGCGGAGGACCTGACACCCACCAACAGGCATCACAGGACCTGACACCCACCAACAGGCAGTGAGAACCTTACACCCACCAACAGGCAGCGGGGAACTGACACCCACCAACAGGTAGCCGGGGACCTGACATCCACCAACAGGCAGCGGGGGACCTGACACCCGCCAACAGGCAGCGGAGGACCTGACAACCACCAACAGGCAGTGAGGACCTGACACCCACCAACAGGCATCACAGGACCTGACACCCACCAACAAGCAGCGGAGGACCTGACACCCACCAACAGGCAGCGGAGGACCTGGCTCTACAGGCAGCAGGGGACCTGACACCCACCAATACGCAGCAGAGGACCTGACACCCACCAACAGGCAGCAAGGACCTGACACCTAGCAACAGGCAGCGGAGGACCTGACACCCAGCAGCAGGTAGCACGGGACCTGACACCAACCAACAGGCAGCGGAGGACCTGACTCTACAGGCAGCAGGGGACCTGACACCCACCAACAGGCAGCGGAGGACCTGACTCTACAGGCATCACAGGACCTGACACCCACCAACAGGCAGTGAGGACCTGACACCCACCAATACGCAGCAGAGGACCTGACACCCACCAACAGGCAGCAAGGACCTGACACCCACCAACAGGCAGCGGAGGACCTGACACCCAGCAGCAGGTAGCACGGGACCTGACACCAACCAACAGGCAGCGGAGGACCTGACTCTACAGGCAGCAGGGGACCTGACACCCACCAACAGGCAGCGGAGGACCTGACTCTACAGGCATCACAGGACCTGACACCCACCAACAGGCAGTGAGGACCTGACACCCACCAACCGGCAGCAGGGAACTGACACCCACCAACAGGCAGCGAGGACCTAAAACCCACCAACAGGCAGCGGAGGACCTGACACCCACCAACAGGCAGCGGAGGACCTGACACCCAGCAGCAGGTAGCACGGGACCTGACACCAACCAACAGGCAGCGGAGGACCTGACTTTACAGGCAGCAGGGGACCTGACACCCACCAACAGGCAGCGAGGACCTGACACCCAGCAGCAGGTAGCACGGGACCTGACACCCACCAACGGGCAGCGGAGGACCTGACACCCACCAACAGGCATCACAGGACCTGACACCCACCAACAGGCAGTGAGAACCTTACACCCACCAACAGGCAGCGGGGAACTGACACCCACCAACAGGCAGCGAGGACCTGACACCCACCAACAGGCATCACAGGACCTGACACCCACCAACAGGCAGTGAGGACCTTACACCCACCAACAGGCAGCGGGGAACTGACACCCACCAACAGGCAGCGGGGGACCTGACACCCGCCAACAGGCAGCGGAGGACCTGACAACCACCAACAGGCAGTGAGGACCTGACACACACCAACAGGCATCACAGGACCTGACACCCACCAACAAGCAGCGGAGGACCTGACACCCACCAACAGGCAGCGGAGGACCTGACAACCACCAACAGGCATCACCAGACCTGACACCCACCAACAGGCAGTGAGAACCTTACACCCACCAACAGGCAGCGGGGAACTGACACCCACCAACAGGCAGCGAGGACCTGACACCCACCAACAGGCATCACAGGACCTGACACCCACCAACAGGCAGTGAGAACCTTACACCCACCAACAGGCAGCGGGGAACTGACACCCACCAACAGGCAGCGGGGAACTGACACCCACCAACAGGCAGCGGGGGACCTGACACCCGCCAACAGGCAGCGGGGGACCTGACAACCACCAACAGGCAGTGAGGACCTGACACCCACCAACAGGCATCACAGGACCTGACACCCACCAACAAGCAGCGGAGGACCTGACACCCACCAACAGGCAGCGGAGGACCTGGCTCTACAGGCAGCAGGGGACCTGACACCCACCAATACGCAGCAGAGGACCTGACACCCACCAACAGGCAGCACGGGACCTGACACCCACCAACAGGCAGCGGAGGACCTGACACCCAGCAGCAGGGAGCACGGGACCTGACACCAACCAACAGGCAGCGGAGGACCTGACTCTACAGGCAGCAGGGGACCTGACACCCACCAACAGGCAGCGGAGGACCTGACACCCACCAACAGGCATCACAGGACCTGACACCCACCAACAGGCAGTGAGGACATGACACCCACCAACAGGCAGCGGGGAACTGACACCCACCAACAGGCAGCGAGGACCTAAAACCCACCAACAGGCAGCAGAGGACCTGACACCCACCAACAGGCAGCGGAGGACCTGACACCCAGCGGCAGGTAGCACGGGACCTGACACCCACCAACAGGCAGTGGAGGACCTGACTCTACAGGCAGCAGGGGACCTGACACCCAACAGGCAGTGAGGACCTGACACCCAGCAGCAGGTAGCACGGGACCTGACACCCACCAACAGGCAGCGGGAGACCTGACTACCACCAACAGGCAGTGGAGGAACTGACTCCCACCAACAGGTGGCGGGGGACCTGACACCCACCAACAGGCAGCGGGGGACATGACACCCACCAATAGGCAGTGGAGGACCTGACACCCACCAACAGGCAGCGAGGACCTGACACCTAGCAACAGGCAGCATGGGACCTGACACCCACCAACAGGCAGCGGAGGACCTGACTCTACAGGCAGCAGGGGACCTGACACCCACCAACAGACAGCGAGGACCTGACATCCAGCAACAGGCAGCACGGGACCTGACACCCACCAACAGGCAGCGGAGGACCTGACTCTACCGGCAGCGAGGGATCTGACTCCCACCAACAGGCAGTGGAGGACCTGACACCCACCAACAGGCAGTGGAGGAACTGACTCCCACCAACAGGCAGCAAGGACCTGACACCCACCAACAGGCAGCAAGGACCTGACACCCACCAACAGGCAGCGGGCGACTTGACACCCACCAACAGGCAGTGGAGGACCTGACACCCACCAACAGGCAGTGGAGGAACTGACTCCCACCAACAGGCAGCAAGGACTTGACACCCACCAACAGGCAGCAAGGACCTGACACCCACCAACAGGCAGCGGGGGACCTGACACCCACCAACAGGCAGCGGGGGACCTGACACCCACCAACAGGCAGCAGAGGACCTGACACCCACCAACAGGCATCACAGGACCTGACACCCACCAACAGGCAGTGAGGACCTGACACCCACCAACAGGCAGCGGGGAACTGACACCCACCAACAGGCAGCGAGGACCTAAAACCCACCAACAGGCAGCGGAGGACCTGACACCCACCAACAGGCAGCGGAGGACCTGACACCCAGCGGCAGGTAGCACGGGACCTGACACCCACCAACAGGCAGTGGAGGACCTGACTCTACAGGCAGCAGGGGACCTGACACCCAACAGGCAGTGAGGACCTGACACCCAGCAGCAGGTAGCACGGGACCTGACACCCACCAACAGGCAGCGGGAGACCTGACTACCACCAACAGGCAGTGGAGGAACTGACTCCCACCAACAGGTGGCGGGGAACCTGACACCCACCAACAGGCAGCGGGGGACATGACACCCACCAATAGGCAGTGGAGGACCTGACACCCACCAACAGGCAGCGAGGACCTGACACCTAGCAACAGGCAGCATGGGACCTGACACCCACCAACAGGCAGCGGAGGACCTGACTCTACAGGCAGCAGGGGACCTGACATCCACCAACAGACAGCGAGGACCTGACATCCAGCAACAGGCAGCACGGGACCTGACACCCACCAACAGGCAGCGGAGGACCTGACTCTACCGGCAGCGAGGGATCTGACTCCCACCAACAGGCAGTGGAGGACCTGACACCCACCAACAGGCAGTGGAGGAACTGACTCCCACCAACAGGCAGCAAGGACCTGACACCCACCAACAGGCAGCAAGGACCTGACACCCACCAACAGGCAGCGGGGGACTTGACTCCCACCAACAGGCAGTGGAGGACCTGACACCCACCAACAGGCAGTGGAGGAACTGACTCCCACCAACAGGCAGCAAGGACTTGACACCCACCAACAGGCAGCAAGGACCTGACACCCACCAACAGGCAGCGGGGGACCTGACACCCAACAACAGGCAGCGGAACACCTGACACTCACCAATAAGCAGCGAGGACCTGACACCCACCAACAGGCAGCGAGGAACTGACACCTAGCAACAGGCAGCATGGGACCTGACACCCACCAACAGGCAGCGGAGGACCTGACACCCACCAACAGGCAGCGGGGGACCTGAAACCCACCAACAGGCAGCGAGGACCTGACACCCAGCAGCAGGTAGCACGGGACCTGACACCAACCAACAGGCAGCGGAGGACCTGACTTTACAGGCAGCAGGGGACCTGACACCCACCAACAGGCATCACAGGACCTGACACCCACCAACAGGCAGTGAGGACCTGACACCCACCAACAGGCAGCGGGGAACTGACACCCACCAACAGGCAGCGAGGACCTGACACCCACCAACAGGCTTCACAGGACCTGACACCCACCAACAGGCAGTGAGGACCTTACACCCACCAACAGGCAGCAGGGAACTGACACCCGCCAACAGGCAGCCGGGGACCTGACACCCACCAACAGGCAGCGGGGGACCTGACACCCGCCAACAGGCAGCGGAGGACCTGACAACCACCAACAGGCAGTGATGACCTGACACCCACCAACAGGCAGAGGAGGACCTGACACCCACCAACAAGCAGCGGAGGACCTGACACCCACCAACAGGCAGCGAGGACCTGACACCCACCAACAGGCAGTGGGGACCTAACACCCACCAACAGGCAGCGGGGGACCTGACTCCCACCATCAGGCAGTGAGGACCTGACTCCCACCAACAGGCAGTGGGGGACCTGACACCCACCAACAGGCATCGGGGTCCTGACACCCACCAACCAGCAGCGGGGGACCTGAAACCCACCAACAGACAGCGAGGACCTGACACCCAGCAGCAGGTAGCACGGACCTGACACCCACCAACAGGCAGCGGAGGACCTGACTCTACAGGCAGCAGGGGACCTGACTCCCACCAACAGGCAGCGAGGAACTGACACCCGCCAACAGGCATCACAGGACCTGACACCCACCAACAGGCAGTGAGGACCTGACACCCACCAACAAGCAGCGGGGGACCTGACACCCACCAACAAGCAGCGAGGACCTGACACCCAACAACAAGCAGCGAGGACCTGACACCCACCAACAAGCAGTGGGGGACCTGAAACCCACCAACAGGCAGCGAGGACGTGACACCCAGCAGCAGGTAGCACGGGACCTGACACCAACTAACAGGCTGCGGAGGACCTGACTTTACAGGCAACAGGGGACCTGACACCCACCAACAAGCAGCGGGGGACCTGAAACCCACCAACAGGCAGCGGAGGACCTGACACCCACCAACAGGCAGCGGAGGACCTGACACCCAGCGGCAGGTAGCACGGGACCTGACACCCACCAACAGGCAGTGGAGGACCTGACTCTACAGGCAGCAGGGGACCTGACACCCAACAGGCAGTGAGGACCTGACACCCAGCAGCAGGTAGCACGGGACCTGACACCCACCAACAGGCAGCGGGAGACCTGACTACCACCAACAGGCAGTGGAGGAACTGACTCCCACCAACAGGCAGCGAGGACCTGACACCTAGCAACAGGCAGCATGGGACCTGACACCCACCAACAGGCAGCGGGGGACATGACACCCACCAATAGGCAGTGGAGGACCTGACACCCACCAACAGGCAGCGAGGACCTGACACCTAGCAACAGGCAGCATGGGACCTGACACCCACCAACAGGCAGCGGAGGACCTGACTCTACAGGCAGCAGGGGACCTGACATCCACCAACAGACAGCGAGGACCTGACATCCAGCAACAGGCAGCACGGGACCTGACACCCACCAACAGGCAGCGGAGGACTGACACTACCGGCAGCGAGGGATCTGACTCCCACCAACAGGCAGTGGAGGACCTGACACCCACCAACAGGCAGTGGAGGAACTGACTCCCACCAACAGGCAGCAAGGACCTGACACCCACCAACAGGCAGCAAGGACCTGACACCCACCAACAGGCAGCGGGGGACTTGACTCCCACCAACAGGCAGTGGAGGACCTGACACCCACCAACAGGCAGTGGAGGAACTGACTCCCACCAACAGGCAGCAAGGACCTGACACCCACCAACAGGCAGCAAGGACCTGACACCCACCAACAGGCAGCAAGGACCTGACACCCAACAACAGGCAGCGGAGGACCTGACACTCACCAATAAGCAGTGAGGACCTGACACCCACCAACAGGCAGCGAGGAACTGACACCTAGCAACAGGCAGCATGGGACCTGACACCCACCAACAGGCAGCGGAGGACCTGACACCCACCAACAGGCAGCGGGGGACCTGAAACCCACCAACAGGCAGCGGAGGACCTGACACCCAGCAGCAGGTAGCACGGGACCTGACACCAACCAACAGGCAGCGGAGGACCTGACTTTACAGGCAGCAGGGGACCTGACACCCACCAACGGGCAGCGGAGGACCTGACACCCACCAACAGGCATCACAGGACCTGACACCCACCAACAGGCAGTGAGGACCTGACACCCACCAACAGGCAGCGGGGAACTGACACCCACCAACAGGCAGCGAGGACCTAAAACCCACCAACAGGCAGCGGAGGACCTGACACCCACCAACAGGCAGCGGAGGACCTGACTCTACAGGCAGCAGGGGGCCTGACATCCACCAACAGACAGCGAGGACCTGACATCCAGCAACAGGCAGCACGGGACCTGACACCCACCAACAGGCAGCGGAGGACTGAATCTACCGGCAGCGAGGGATCTGACTCCCACCAACAGGCAGTGGAGGACCTGACACCCACCAACAGGCAGTGGAGGAACTGACTCCCACCAACAGGCAGCAAGGACTTGACACCCACCAACAGGCAGCAAGGACCTGACACCCACCAACAGGCAGCGGGGGACCTGACACCCAACAACAGGCAGCGGAGGACCTGACACTCACCAATAAGCAGCGAGGACCTGACACCCACCAACAGGCAGCGAGGAACTGACACCTAGCAACAGGCAGCATGGGACCTGACACCCACCAACAGGCAGCGGAGGACCTGACACCCACCAACAGGCAGCCGGGGACCTGACACCCACCAACAGGCAGCGGGGGACCTGACACCCGCCAACAGGCAGCGGAGGACCTGACAACCACCAACAGGCAGTGATGACCTGACACCCACCAACAGGCAGAGGAGGACCTGACACCCACCAACAAGCAGCGGAGGACCTGACACCCACCAACAGGCAGCGAGGACCTGACACCCACCAACAGGCAGTGGGGACCTAACACCCACCAACAGGCAGCGGGGGACCTGACTCCCACCATCAGGCAGTGAGGACCTGACTCCCACCAACAGGCAGTGGGGGACCTGACACCCACCAACAGGCATCGGGGTCCTGACACCCACCAACCAGCAGCGGGGGACCTGAAACCCACCAACAGACAGCGAGGACCTGACACCCAGCAGCAGGTAGCACGGACCTGACACCCACCAACAGGCAGCGGAGGACCTGACTCTACAGGCAGCAGGGGACCTGACTCCCACCAACAGGCAGCGAGGAACTGACACCCGCCAACAGGCATCACAGGACCTGACACCCACCAACAAGCAGCGGGGGACCTGACTCCCACCAACAGGCAGTCGAGTACCTGACACCCACCAACAAGCAGCGGGGGACCTGACACCCACCAACAGGCAGCGAGGACCTGACTCCCACCAACAAGCAGCGGGGGACCTGTAACCCACCAACAGGCAGCGAGGACCTGACTCCCACCAACAAGCAGCGGGGGACCTGTAACCCACCAACAGGCAGCGAGGACCTGACACCCACCAATAGGCAGCGAGGAACTGACACCCACCAACAGGCAGCGAGGAACTGACACCTAGCAACAGGCAGCATGGGACCTGACACCCACCAACAGGCAGCGGAGGACCTGACACCCACCAACAAGCAGCGGGGGACCTGAAACCCACCAACAGGCAGCGGAGGACCTGACACCCAGCAGCAGGTAGCACGGGACCTGACACCAACCAACAGGCAGCGGAGGACCTGACTTTACAGGCAGCAGGGGACCTGACACCCACCAACGGGCAGCGGAGGACCTGACACCCACCAACAGGCATCACAGGACCTGACACCCACCAACAGGCAGTGAGGACCTGACACCCACCAACAGGCAGCGGGGAACTGACACCCACCAACAGGCAGCGAGGACCTGACACCCACCAACAGGCAGCGGAGGACCTGACACCCACCAACAGGCAGTGAGGACCTTACACCCACTAACAGGCAGCAGGGAACTGACACCCACCAACAGGCAGCCGGGGACCTGACACCCACCAACAGGCAGCGGGGGACCTGACACCCGCCAACAGGCATCGGGGTCCTGACACCCACCAACCAGCAGCGGGGGACCTGAAACCCACCAACAGACAGCGAGGACCTGACACCCAGCAGCAGGTAGCACGGACCTGACACCCACCAACAGGCAGCGGAGGACCTGACTCTACAGGCAGCAGGGGACCTGACTCCCACCAACAGGCAGCGAGGAACTGACACCCGCCAACAGGCATCACAGGACCTGACACCCACCAACAGGCAGTGAGGACCTGACACCCACCAACAAGCAGCGGGGGACCTGACACCCACCAACAAGCAGCGAGGACCTGACACCCAACAACAAGCAACGAGGACCTGACACCCACCAACAAGCAGCGAGGACCTGAAACCCACCAACAGGCAGCGAGGACGTGACACCCAGCAGCAGGTAGCACGGGACCTGACACCAACTAACAGGCAGCGGAGGACCTGACTTTACAGGCAACAGGGGACCTGACACCCACCAACAAGCAGCGGGGGACCTGAAACCCACCAACAGGCAGCGGAGAACCTGACACCCAGCAGCAGGGAACACGGGACCTGACACCAACCAACAGGCAGCGGAGGACCTGACTTTACAGGCAGCAGGGGACCTGACACCCACCAACAGGCAGTGAGGACCTGACACCCACCAACAGGCAGCGGAGGACCTGACACCCACCAACAAGCAGCGGGGGACCTGACTCCCACCAACAGGCAGTCGAGTACCTGACACCCACCAACAAGCAGCGGGGGACCTGACACCCACCAACAGGCAGCGAGGACCTGACTCCCACCAACAGGCAGCGAGGACCTGACACCCACCAATAGGCAGCGAGGAACTGACACCCACCAACAGGCAGTGAGGATCTGACACCCACCAACAAGCAGCGGGGGACCTGGCACCCACCAACAAGCAGCGAGGACCTGACACCCACCAACAAGCAGCAGGGGACCTGTAACCCACCAACAGGCAGCGAGGACCTGACACCCAGCAGCAGGTAGCACGGGACCTGACACCAACTAGCAGACAGCGGAGGACCTGACTTTACAGGCAGCAGGGGACCTGACACCCACCAACAAGCAGTGGGGGACCTGACACCCACCAACAGGCAGCGAGGACCTGACTCCCACCAACAAGCAGCGGGGGACCTGACTCCCACCAACAGGCTGTCGAGTACCTGACTCCCACCAACAGGCAGTGGGGGACCTGACACCCACCAACAGGCAGCGGGGTCCTGACACCCACCAACCAGCAGCGGGGGACCTGAAACCCACCAACAGGCAGCGGAGGACCTGACTCTACAGGCAGCAGGGGACCTGACACCCACCAACAGGCAGCAGAGGACCTGACACCCACCAATAGGCAGCGAGGAACTGACACCCACCAACAGGCAGTGAGGATCTGACACCCACCAACAAGCAGCGGGGGACCTGACACCCACCAACAAGCAGCGAGGACCTGACACCCACCAACAAGCAGCGGGGGACCTGTAACCCACCAACAGGCAGCGAGGACCTGACACCCAGCAGCAGCTAGCACGGGACCTGACACCAACTAACAGACAGCGGAGGACCTGACTTTACAGGCAGCAGGGGACCTGACACCCACCAACAAGCAGCGGGGGACCTGACACCCACCAACAGGCAGCGAGGACCTGACTCCCACCAACAGGCATCACAGGACCTGACACCCACCAACAGGCAGTGGAGGACCTGACACCCACCAACAGGCAGCGGAGGACCTGACACCCACCAACAGGCATCACAGGACCTGACACCCACCAACAGGCAGCGGAGGACCTGACACCCACCAACAGGCAGCGAGGACCTGACACCCAGCAGCAGGCAGCAGAGGACCCGACACCCACCAATAGGCAGCGAGGAACTGACACCCACCAACAGGCATCACAGGACCTGACACCCACCAACAGGCAGCGGGGGACCTGACTCCCACCAACAGGCAGCACAGGACCTGACACCCACCAACAGGCAGCAGGGGACCTGACACCCACCAACAAGCAGCGGGGGACCTGACACCCACCAACAGGCAGCGAGGACCTGACTCCCACCAACAAGCAGCGGGGGACCTGACTCCCACCAACAGGCAGTCGAGTACCTGACTCCCACCAACAGGCAGTGGGGGACCTGACACCCACCAAGAGGCAGCGGGGTCCTGACACCCACCAACCAGCAGCGGGGGACCTGAAACCCACCAACAGGCAGCGGAGGACCTGACTCTACAGGCAGCAGGGGACCTGACACCCAGCAGCAGGCAGCAGAGGACCTGACACCCACCAATAGGCAGCGAGGAACTGACACCCACCAACAGGCAGTGAGGATCTGACACCCACCAACAAGCAGCGGGGGACCTGACACCCACCAACAAGCAGCGAGGACCTGTAACCCACCAACAGGCAGCGAGGACCTGACACCCAGCAGCAGCTAGCACGGGACCTGACACCAACTAACAGACAGCGGAGGACCTGACTTTACAGGCAGCAGGGGACCTGACACCCACCAACAAGCAGCGGGGGACCTGAAACCCACCAACAGGCAGCAGGGGACCTGACACCCACCAACAGGCAGCGAGGACCTGACACCCACCAATAGGCATCACAGGACCTGACACCCACCAACAGGCAGTGAGGACCTTACACCCACCAACAGGCAGCGGGGAACTGACACCCACCAACAGGCAGCGGGGGACCTGACACCCGCCAACAGGCAGCGGAGGACCTGACACCCACCAACAGGCAGTGAGGACCTGACACCCACCAACAGGCAGTGGAGGACCTGACACCCACCAACAAGCAGCGGAGGACATGACACCCACCAACAGGCAGCGAGGACCTGACTCCCACCAACAAGCAGTGGGGGACCTGACACCCACCAACAGGCATCACAGGACCTGACACCCACCAACAGGCAGCGGAGGACCTGACACCCACCAACAGGCATCACAGGACCTGACACCCACCAACAGGCAGTGGAGGACCTGACACCCACCAACAGGCAGCGGAGGACCTGACACCCACCAGCAGGCATCACAGGACCTGACACCCACCAACAGGCAGCGGAGGACCTGACACCCACCAACAGGCAGAGGAGGACCTGACACCCACCAACAAGCAGCGGAGGACCTGACACCCACCAACAGGCAGCGAGGACCTGACTCCCACCAACAAGCAGCGGGGGACCTGACACCCACCAACAGGCATCACAGGACCTGACACCCACCAACAGGCAGTGGAGACCTGAAACCCACCAACAGGCAGCGGAGGACCTGACACCCACCAACAGGCATCACAGGACCTGACACCCACCAACAGGCAGTGGAGGACCTGACACCCACCAACAGGCAGCAGAGGACCTGACACCCACCAACAGGCATCACAGGACCTGACACCCACCAACAGGCAGCGGAGGACCTGACACCCACCAACAGACAGCGAGGACCTGACACCCAGCAGCAGGCAGCAGAGGACCTGACACCCACCAATAGGCAGCGAGGAACTGACACCCACCAACAGGCATCACAGGACCTGACACCCACCAACAGGCAGCGGGGGACCTGACTCCCACCAACAGGCAGCACAGGACCTGACACCCACCAACAGGCAGCGAGGACCTGACACCCACCAACAGGCAGCGGGGACCTGACACCCACCAACAGGCAGCAGGGGACCTGACACCCACCAACAGGTTGCGGGGGACATGACACCCACCAACAGACAGCGAGGACCTGACACCCACCAACAGGCAGCGGAGGACCTGACTCTACAGGCAGCAGGGGACCTGACACCCACCAACAGACAGCGAGGACCTGACACCCAGCAGCAGGCAGCACGGCACCTGACATCCACCAACAGGCAGCGGAGGACCTGACTCTACCGGCAGCGAGGGATCTGACTCCCACCAACAGGCAGCGGAGGACCTGACACTCACCAATAAGCAGCGAGGACCTCACACCCACCAACAGGCAGTGGGGACCTGACACCCACCAACAGGCAGCAGGGGACCTGACACCCACCAACCGGCAGCAGGGGACCTGACTACCACCAACAGGCAGCGGAGGACCTGACTCCCACCAACAGGCAGTGGGGGACCTGACTACCACCAACAGGCAGTGGGGGACCTGACTACCACCAACAGGCAGCGGAGGACCTGACACCCACCAACCGGCTGCGGGGGACCTGACTACCACCAACAGGAAGCGGAGGACCTGACTCCCACCAACAGGCAGCGGGGGACCTGACACCCACCAACAGGCAACGAGGACCTGACTCCCACCAACAGGCAGTGGGGGACCTGACACCCACCAACAGGCAGCGAGGACCTGACACCCACCAACAGGCAGCAGAGGACCTGACTCTACAGGCAGCACAGGACCTGACACCCACCAACAGGCAGTGAGGACCTGACACCCACCAACAGGCAGCGGGGGACCTGACTCCCACCAACGGGCAGCGGTGTTGTGACTCCCACCAACAGGCAGCGAGGACCTGACACCCAACAACACGCAGCGGGGGACCTGACTCCCACCAACAGGCAGTGGAGGACCTGACTCCCACCAACAGGCAGCGGGGGACCTGACTCCCACCAACAGGCAGCGAGGACCTGACACCCACCAACAGGCAGCGAGGACCTGACACCCACCAACAGGCAGCGGAGGACCTGACTCCCACCAACAGGCAGCGGGGGACATGACTCCCACCAACAGGCAGCGAGGACCTGACACCCACCAACAGGCAGCGGGGGACCTGACTCCCACCAACAGGCAGCGAGGACCTGACACCCACCAACAGGCAGCGGAGGACCTGACACCCACCAACAGGCAGTGGAGGACCTGACTCCCACCAACAGGCAGCGGGGGACCTGACTCCCACCAACAGGCAGCGAGGACCTGACACCCACCAACAGGCAGCGGGGGACCTGACTCCCACCAACTGGCAGCGAGGACCTGACACCCACCAACAGGCAGCGGAGGACCTGACACCCACCAACAGGCAGTGGAGGACCTGACTCCCACCAACAGGCAGCGGGGGACCTGACTCCCACCAACAGGCAGCACAGGACCTGACACCCACCAACAGGCAGCGAGGACCTGACACCCACCAACAGGCAGTGGGGGACCTGACTCCCACCAACAGGCAGTGGGGGACCTGACTCCCACCAACAGGCAGCGGGGGACCTGACACCCACCAACAGGCAGTGGAGGACCTGACTCCCACCAACAGGCAGCGAGGACCTGACACCCACCAACAGGCAGCGAGGGACCTGACACCCACCAACAGGCAGCGGGGGACCTGACTCCCACCAACAGGCAGTGGGGGACCTGACACCCACCAACCGGCAGCAGGGGACCTGACACCCACCAACAGGCAGTGGGGGACCTAACTCACACCAACAGGCAGCACAGGACCTGACACCCACCAACAGGCAGCGAGGACCTGACACCCACCCACAGGCAGTGGGGGACCTGACTCCCACCAACAGGCAGTGGGGGACCTGACACCCACCAACAGGCAGCAGGGGACCTGACACCCACCAACAGGCAGCGGGGTACCGGACTCCCACCAACAGGCAGCACAGGACCTGACACCCACCAACAGGCAGCGAGGACCTGACACCCACCAACAGGCAGCGGGGGACCTGACACCCACCAACAGGCAGCGGGGTACCGGACTCCCACCAACAGGCAGCGAGGACCTGACACCCACCAACAGGCAGTGGGGGACCGGACTCCCACCAACAGGCAGTGGGGGACCGGACTCCCACCAACAGGCAGGGAGGGACCTGACTCACACCAACAGGCAGCACAGGACCTGACTCACACCAACAGGCAGCGAGGACCTGACTCCCACCAACAGGCAGCGGGGTACCGGACTCCCACCAACAGGCAGCGAGGACCTGACACCCACCAACAGGCAGGGAGGGACCTGACACCCACCAACAGGCAGCGGAGGACCTGACTCCCACCAACAGGCAGCGAGGGATCTGACACCCACCAACAGGCAGCGGGGTACCGGACTCCCACCAACAGGCAGCGGGGGACCTGACACCCACCAACAGGCAGCGAGGACCTGACTCCCACCAACAGGCAGGGAGGGACCTGACATCCACCAACAGGCAGTCGAGGACCTGACACCCACCAACAGGCAGTGGGGGACCTGACACCCACCAACAGGTAGCGAGGACCTGACACCCCCCAACCGGCAGCGGGGGACCTGACACCCACCAACAGGCAGTGGGGGACCTGACACCCACCAACAGGCAGCGGGGGACCTGACACCCACCAACAGGCAGCGAGGACCTGACTCCCACCAACAGGCAGCGGGGGACCTGACACCCACCAACAGGCAGTGGGGGACCTGACTCCCACCAACAGGCAGTGGGGGACCTGACACCCACCAACAGGCAGCGAGGACCTGACACCCACCAACAGGCAGCGAGGGACCTGACACCCACCAACAGGCAGTCGAGGACCTGACTCCCACCAACAGGCAGTGGGGGACCTGACACCCACCAACAGGCAGCGAGGACCTGACACCCACCAACCGGCAGCGGGGGACCTGACACCCACCAACAGGCAGTGGGGGACCTGACTCACACCAACTGGCAGCACAGGACCTGACACCCACCAACAGGCAGCGAGGACCTGACACCCACCCACAAGCAGTGGGGGACCTGACTCGCACCAACAGGCAGTGGGGGACCTGACACCCACCAACAGCCAGCGGGGTACCTGACACCCACCAACAGGCAACGAGGACCTGACACCCACCAACAGGCAGCGGGGGACCTGACACCCACCAACAGGCAGCGGGGTACCGGACTCCCACCAACAGGCAGCGAGGACCTGACACCCACCAACAGGCAGCAAGGACCTGACACCCACCAACAGGCAGTGGGGGACCTGACTCCCACCAACAGGCAGTGGGGGACCTGACTCCCACCAACAGGCAGGGAGGGACCTGACTCACACCAACAGGCAGCACAGGACCTGACTCACACCAACAGGCAGTGGGGGACCTGACTCCCACCAACAGGCAGTGGGGGACCTGACTCCCACCAACAGGCAGCGAGGGACCTGACACCCACCAACAGGCAGCGGGGTACCGGACTCCCACCAACAGGCAGCGAGGACATGACACCCACCAACAGGCAGGGAGGGACCTGACACCCACCAACAGGCAGCGGAGGACCTGACTCCCACCAACAGGCAGCGAGGGACCTGACACCCACCAACAGGCAGCGGGGTACCGGACTCCCACCAACAGGCAGCGGGGGACCTGACACCCACCAACAGGCAGCGAGGACCTGACTCCCACCAACAGGCAGGGAGGGACCTGACATCCACCAACAGGCAGTGGGGGACCTGACACCCACCAACAGGCAGTGGGGGACCTGACACCCACCAACAGGTAGCGAGGACCTGACACCCACCAACCGGCAGCGGGGGACCTGACACCCACCAATAGGCCGCGGGGGACCTGACTCCCACCAACAGGCAGCACAGGACCTGACACCCACCAACAAACAACGAGGACCTGACACCCACCAACAGGCAGCGGGGGACCTGACTCCCACCAACAGGCAGTGGGGGACCTGACACCCAACAACAGGCAGCGGGGGACCTGACACCCACCAACAGGCAGCGAGGACCTGACTCCCACCAATAGGCAGCGAGGACCTGACACCCACCAACAGGCAGCGAGGGACCTGACACCCACCAACAGGCAGTCGAGGACCTGACTCCCACCAACAGGCAGTGGGGGACCTGACACCCATCAACAGGCAGCGAGGACCTGACACCCACCAACCGGCAGCGGGGGACCTGACACCCACCAACAGGCAGTGGTGGACCTGACTCACACCAACAGGCAGCACAGGACCTGACACCCACCAACAGGCAGCGAGGACCTGACACCCACCCACAGGCAGTGGGGGACCTGACTCCCACCAACAGGCAGTGGGGGACCTGACACCCACCAACAGGCAGCGAAGGACCTGACACCCACCAACAGGCAGCGAGGACCTGACACCCACCAACAGGCAGCGAGGGACCTGACACCCACCAACAGGCAGTCGAGGACCTGACTCCCACCAACAGGCAGTGGGGGACCTGACACCCACCAACAGGCAGCGAGGACCTGACACCCACCAACCGGCAGCGGGGGACCTGACACCCACCAACAGGCATTGGGGGACCTGACTCACACCAACAGGCAGCACAGGACCTGACACCCACCAACAGGCAGTGAGGACCTGACACCCACCCACAGGCAGTGGGGGACCTGACTCGCACCAACAGGCAGTGGGGGACCTGACACCCACCAACAGGCAGGGAGGGACCTGACACCCACCAACAGGCAGTGGGGGACCTGACTCCCACCAACAGGCAGCGGAGGACCTGACTCCCACGAACAGGCAGCGAGGACCTGACACCCACCAACAGGCAGCGAGGACCTGACACCCACCAACAGGCAGCGGGGGACTTGACTCCCACCAACAGGCAGCGGGGGACCTGACTCTACAGGCCGGAAACCTGCCTCCCTGAGGGAACCTCACCAATCAGCAGAAATGACCAAACTCGATCACCAAGGAATGAAACCCGGAGGATCCAACACACTCCCGTTTCTACGGATTGTGGAAAGATCCATAAACATGGGCCCCCCCATCCCACCCCAGCCCCCCATCCACCCCCACCCCACCCCAGCCCCCCCAGCCCAGCCCAGCCCAGCCCAGCCCAGACTCACAGTCACACTCAACGGCACTGACATAGCAAAGGCAGGGCAACCCCAACTGAGATATCACCCCCCTCCATCTGCTCCACCCAGGGACCCCTGAACATCAAAGACACCAAGGTGGAGGACAATAAGATCAGGGTGTCCCTCAGTGTGACCACCCTCTTCACATCAGGACACATCACCCTGACCTCACCGCTAAACAAACCAAGGACACAAACACCAGGCAGCACCAACTCGATGAGGCACGGACAGTATCCTCTCACTCGTAGCCATGTGCCTCGCTACCCACGTCCCCTTCAACGACAAGATCTACAAACCGATCAGTGGGCAGCCGATGGCATCTTCAGGATTCATGGCAGAAGCTGGAACAAACAGGCCTTCCCACAATCCAGGCCCAGCTTCGGGCCCGTTCAGTGGATAACACAAAGCGCAACAAATTAGCAGAACCCCACAAACCCAAACACGACATCCTTCCCGGGATAAAGTTCATCAAAGCGGAAGTGAACAACACGCTCTCCTTCCCAGACCTCACAGCAGAACAAACAGCTAACGGAGGGCTACACACACACACACACACACACCCACACACACACCCACACACACACACACACACACCCACACACACACACACACACCCACACACACACCCACACACACACCCACACACACACACACACACGGACCAGATACTCAACGATAGGAGCTATCATCCCAACACCCACGAATAAAGCTATCTCAGGATGTTATTTAAACAGGCCCCAACACACTGCAGCACCCAGGGCCGACAAGAAGCCAAATAAAAACACTGATACATAGACCATAGACCAATCCAGGGCAGAACAGGCCCTTCGGCCCTCCATGTTACACCGACCTGTGAACTATTCTCAGCTCGTCCCCCTACACTATCCCATCATCATCCATGTGCTTATCTAAGGATTGTTTAAATCTCCCTAATGTGGCTGAGTTGACTACATTAGCAGGCAGGGCATTCCACGCCCATGCCACTCTCTGAGTAAAGAACCTGCCTCTGACATCAGTCTTAAATCTATCACCCCTCAATTTGTTGTTATGCCCCTCGTACACGCTGATGTTGTCATCTGAGGAAAAAGACTCTCACTGTCTCCCCTATCTAATCCCCCCGATCATCTTGTATGTCTCTATCAAATCCCCTCTTAACCTTCTTCTCTCCAATGAGAACAGACCCAAGTCTCTCAGCCTTTCCTCATAAGACCTTCCCTCCAGACCAGGCAACATCCGGGTAAATCTCCTCTGCACCTTTTCCAATCCTTCCACATCCTTCCTGAAATATGGGGACCAGAACTGTACACAATATTCCAAGTGTGGCCGCACCAGTGTTTTGTATAGTTGCAGCATGATATTGTGGCTCCAGAACTCAATCCCTCTACGAATGAAACCCAACAGCCTTCTTAACAGCACTATCCACCTGGGTAGCAACTTTCAGGGATCTATGTACATGGGACTCCAAGATCCCTCTGTACATCCACACTACCAATAATCTTTCCATTGACCCAGTACTCTGCCTTCCTGTTATTCTTCCCAAAGTGCATCACCTCACATTTAGCTGCATTGAACTCCATTTGCCACCTCTCAGCCCAATTCTGCAGTTTATCCAAGTCCCCTGCAACCTGTAAACATTCTTCCACACTGACCACTACTGTACCGACTTTAGCGTCGTCTGCGAATTTACTAATCCATCCACCTATGTTATGCCTGCGTCTAAGTCATTTATAAAAATGTCAAACAGCAGTGGTCCCAAAACAGACCCTTGTGGTACACCCACTAGTAACCGGACTCCAGGCTGAATATTTTCCATCAACCACCACTCGCTGCCTCCTTTCAGAAAGCCAGTTTCTAATCCAAACTGCTAAATCACCCTCAATCCCATGCCTCTGCATTTTCTCCAACAGCCTACCACGTGGAACCTTATCAAAGACTTTACTGAAGTCCATGTATAACACATCAACTGCCCTACCCTTATCTACCTGCTTGATCACCTTCTCAAAAAACTCAATGAGGTTTGTGAGACACGACCTGTCCTTGACAAAACCATGTTAACGATCTGAAATCACATTGTTACTTGCCACATGATTATAAATCTTATCTCATATAATCCTTTCCAAAACCTTTCCTACATCAGAAGTAAGGCTCACTGGTCTATAGTTACCTGGGTCATCTCTACTGCCCTTCTTGAACAAGGGCACAACATTTGCAATCCTCCAGTCCTCAGGTACTAAACCTGTAGACAATGATGACTCATAGATCAAAGCCAAAGGCTCTGCCATCTCCTTCCTAACTTCCTAGAGAATCCTCAGATAGATCCCATCTGGCCCAGGGGATTATCTACTTTCACTCCTTCTATAATTGATAACACCTCTTCCTTACTAACCTCAATCCTATCTAGTCTAATAGCCCGTATCTCAGTCTTCTCTCTACAATATTCTCCTTTTCCTGAGTGAACACTGATGAGAAATATTCATTTAGCACCTCTCCGATCTCCACAGGGTCCTCACCCAACGTCCCACTCCTGTCCTGACTGGCCCTATTCCTACCCTAACCATCCTTTTATTCCTCACATACCTATAGAAAGCTTTAGGGTTCTCCTTTATTCTATTTGCTAAAGACTGCTCATGTCCTCTCTTTGCTCTTCTTAACTCTCTCTTTAAATCCTTCCTAGCTGATCTGTAACTCTCCACCGCCTCATCTGAACCATCTTGCCTCATCAACACATAAGCCTCCTTCTTCTTCATAACAAGTGATACAATTTCTGTAGTAAACCACGGTTCCCTTACCTTATCACTTCCTCCCTGCCTGACAGGGACATACCTATCAAGGACACGCAATATCTGTTCCTTAAACCAGCTCCACATTTCCATTGTCCCCATCCCCTGCATTTTGCTCCCCCATTCTATGCATCCTAATTCTTGCCTAATCGCATCATAATTACCCTTGCCCCATCGATAACTCCTGACCTGTGGCATGTACCGATCCCTTTCCATCGCTAAACTAAACATAACTGAATTATGGTCACTCTCTCCAAAGTGCTCACCTTCCACTAAATCAAACACCTGGCCTGGTTCATTACCAAGCACCAGACCCAGTGTGGCCTCCCCTCTTGTCAGCCCTTCGACATACTGTGTCAGGAAACCCTCCTGTACACATTGGACAAAAACTGATCCATCCGGCGTACAGAGTTACAGCATTTCCAGTCAATGTTGGGGAAGATAAAGTTCTCCATAATGACCACCCTGTTCCTTTCACTCCCACCCAGAATAATTTTGCCAATCCTCTCCTCCACATCCCTGGAACTCTGCGGAGGCCGATAAAAAACTCCTGGCAGTGTGACCTCTCTCTCCTGTTTCTAACCTCAGCCCACACTACCTCAGTAAATGAGCCCTCATCAAATGTTCTCTCAGCCACCGTTATACTGTCCTTGACTAACAAGGCCACACCTCCCCCTCTTTTACCACCTTCCCTGATCTTAATGAAAGATCTAAACCCTGAAACCTGCAACATCCATTCCTCACCCTGCTCTATCCATGTCTCCGAAATGG
The DNA here is from genome assembly GCF_020745735.1 of Hemiscyllium ocellatum. Classification (NCBI taxonomy): domain Eukaryota; kingdom Metazoa; phylum Chordata; class Chondrichthyes; order Orectolobiformes; family Hemiscylliidae; genus Hemiscyllium; species Hemiscyllium ocellatum. Next base: position 1,577,767 of record NC_083403.1, on the reverse strand, counting down.
CCACAACATTGAGGTCCCAGGTACCTATCCATGCTGTAAGCTCACCTACCTTATTTCGGAGACTTCTGGCGTTGAAGTAGACACATTTCAAACCACTTTGCTGTCTGCCAGCACATTCCTGTGACCCTGAAATCCTGTCCCTGTCCTTCCTACCCTTATCCTCCTGTGCACTGCAGCTAACCCTCCGGTTCCCATCCCCCTGCTGATCTGCAATGTACTCAGGAACAACAGGACCCAATAAGCACAATCTGTCAATACTTAAACCACAGACCCAAACAGGCAGACAGAACACACCCAGAGACTCTCGCCACACCACCATACATCACCACATCTCTGAGATGGTGACCAGTCTACTCCAGCCCCTTGGCATCATCGGAACTCACACCCCTCCCACCACACTGAACCAGCTCCTGATGACCCTCGAGGCCCCTGTACCAACAACCAGCAAGACCAATGTCATTGACCGAATCCCCTGCAGGGACTGTCCCAAACACCACATCAGACAGACAGACAGGAAACACACCACCAGGATACACCAACACCAACTGGCCACCGAAAGACACGACCAGCTCTCGTGAGTATCCTACCACACACATGGAGAGGGACACCAGTCCGACCCATCCATCCTGGGGCAGGCTAAACAGGGACACACACGGGAATTCCGAAAGGCATTCAAACCGGAACGCCATCAACAAACCCATCGATTTGGACCCCATTTACCAACCTGTGAGAAACCGAACTGGAAACGATATCAAGCACCACAACAGACCAAGACACAGACAGAGAATGTGGGTCACTAACACCAGCACTTCCCCAGAGGCTCACTGATGATGTTCCCCAGCGTGGTGACGAAACGTCTGGGAACAGAGCCACCAGCTCAGTCAGCAATCTTACCACCTGAGCTAGAAACCTTCTCTAAAATGGGTGTTCTGTGTTGGGGGGGGTTAGTCTGGGTGGTTTGTCTCAGGGTTATTTTTGGGGTGAGGCTGGAGGTGGGTTTCCACGTGGCCCCTGGGCTGTCAGGGTGGGAACACCAGCTCAGTGAGTAAACGTACGACCTGATCCACGAGCTGAGCTAGAATCCCAGGTGACAGCAGAATCCCGGGAGTTGACCTTTCAGCTTTGAGTCAGGAAGTGCCGTTTCACACTGGAACGTGGGAAAACTCACACTCCGAATGGAAAAGATGAGCTAATAATCAGCTGTTAATTCATGTCAATGACATGCATCTTATCTTCCTGTTCAAACGGTAAAGGGAACATCTTTGTGGTTAATGTTAAGAATCTGATGTTTCCATTCTCCTTGTATTTTCTCACATCTCTCACCATTTCCCTCACAGCTGCAGAAGTGGGAAAAATCTACTGAATACATTTGTTTAGTTTCTTTGCTGCACCCTCCAAGTCCATTATGAATTCTCCAGCCTCCACCTGTCACTCACACACACACTTCTGTGAATCTGTTGCCATCCTGATATGGCATTGAGATCGAGACTAAAACACTGAGGTAACGATTCAGTCATGATTATATTCAACGGGGGAAGCTGGGTGAAATGGCTGAACCATGCTCCTGATTTCTATATTTTTATACAAAAGCTTTTCACTCTATTCTTATGTATTTCTTGCTCATTTACTTTTATATTCTGCTATTTCTTTCTGAACATTTTGATTTGCCTCCATTTGCAGAATTGTGAGGTCCTGCCAATTCTCAGCTTGATGATAACATTTCCAAACGGTCTCGGCCTCTCCCTTTGATCGAATTTTGATGCAGTTGGAGGTTTATCTTTGGGTTCCTTCCATACATCAGTCAGACCTTTGAGGAGAGGGAGTTGGGAAGTTACGTTGCGGTTGTACAGGACATTGCTGTTGGGGTATAACAGTTATGGACATCCAGGAATTGGAAGGAGATTATTAGAGAATATTGAGGGAGAAGGAAGGACCACTCCAGGATAAAGGAGGGTACTAGTGCTTGGAGGCAGAGGATGTGAGTGCGATCCTGAACGAGTACTTTGTGTCAATATTCACCCAGGGGAAGGATATGGAGGGCGGAGCATGCTAATATCCTCAGGCATTCTGAGATTAAGAGTGAAGTGGTGTTGGGTCTCTTGAAGAGCGTTAAGGTGGATAAATCCCCAGGGCCCGATGGTATCTACTCCCGGTTACTGAGAGAGGCAAGAGGGGGGATTGCTGGGGCCTTGACCAGGATCTGTGTATCTTCGCTACGCACTGGAGGGGTACTGGAGGACTAGTGAGTGGTTAATGCTGTTCCTCTGTTCAAGAAGGGAAATAGGGATAATCCAGGAAACTATAGACCAGGGGGTCGCACATCGGTGGTTGGGAAGCTATTGGAGAGAATTCTTAGGGATAGGATTGAGGTGTATTTGGACAAGCGTGGCCTAGTTAGGGCCAGTCAGCATGGCTCTGTGTGGGGTATGGCTCTGTGTGGGGCATGGCTCTGTGTGGGGTACGGCTCTGTGTGGGGTACAGCTCTGTGTGGGGCACGGCGCTGTGTGGGGCACGGCTCTGTGTGGGGTATGGCTCTGTGTGGGGCATGGCTCTGTGTGGGGCACGGCTCTGTGTGGGGTATGGCTCTGTGTGGGGCATGGCTCTGTGTGGGGTATGGCTCTGTGTGGGGTATGGCTCTGTGTGGGGCGCGGCTCTGTGTGGGGCATGGCTCTGTGTGGGGCATGGCTCTGTGTGGGGCATGGCTCTGTGTGGGGTATGGCTCTGTGTGGGGTACGGCTCTGTGTGGGGCATGGCTCTGTGTGGGGTACGGCTCTGTGTGGGGTACGGCTCTGTGTGGGGCACGGCGCTGTGTGGGGCACGGCTCTGTGTGGGGCACGGCTCTGTGTGGGGTATGGCTCTGTGTGGGGTGTGGCTCTGTGTGGGGCGTGGCTCTGTGTGGGGCACGGCTCTGTGTGGGGCGTGGCTCTGTGTGGGGTGTGGCTCTGTGTGGGGCGTGGCTCTGTGTGGGGTGTGGCTCTGTGTGGGGCGTGGCTTTGTGTGGGGTATGGCTCTGTGTGGGGTATGGCTCTGTGTGGGGCGCGGCTCTGTGTGGGGCATGGCTCTGTGTGGGGCACGGCTCTGTGTGGGGCGTGGCTCTGTGTGGGGCATGGCTCTGTGTGGGGCACGGCTCTGTGTGGGGCACGGCTCTGTGTGGGGCGTGGCTCTGTGTGGGGCACGGCTCTGTGTGGGGCACGGCTCTGTGTGGGGCATGGCTCTGTGTGGGGCATGGCTCTGTGTGGGGCACGGCTCTGTGTGGGGTATGGCTCTGTGTGGGGCGTGGCTCTGTGTGGGGCGTGGCTCTGTGTGGGGCACGGCTCTGTGTGGGGAGTGGCTCTGTGTGGGGCATGGCTCTGTGTGGGGCATGGCTCTGTGTGGGGCACGGCTCTGTGTGGGGCGTGGCTCTGTGTGGGGCACGGCTCTGTGTGGGGCGTGGCTCTGTGTGGGGCATGGCTCTGTGTGGGGCACGGCTCTGTGTGGGGCATGGCTCTGTGTGGGGTATGGCTCTGTGTGGGGCGTGGCTCTGTGTGGGGCACAGCTCTGTGTGGGGCGTGGCTCTGTGTGGGGTATGGCTCTGTGTGGGGCACGGCTCTGTGTGGGGCATGGCTCTGTGTGGGGTATGGCTCTGTGTGGGGTATGGCTCTGTGTGGGGCGTGGCTCTGTGTGGGGCGTGGCTCTGTGTGGGGTATGGCTCTGTGTGGGGTATGGCTCTGTGTGGGGCACGGCTCTGTGTGGGGCGTGGCTCTGTGTGGGGTATGGCTCTGTGTGGGGTATGGCTCTGTGTGGGGCGTGGCTCTGTGTGGGGTATGGCTCTGTGTGGGGCACGGCTCTGTGTGGGGCACGGCTCTGTGTGGGGCATGGCTCTGTGTGGGGCACGGCTCTGTGTGGGGCAGGTCATGGATTCCTAACGTGATTGAACCTTTCGAGGAGGTGATGAAGGTGATCGATGGGGGTAGAGCAGTGGATGTTGCCCCCGTGGATTTTAGTCAGGCTTTCGACAAGGTCCCTCATGGTCTGCTCATCCAGAAGATTAAGATTCACAGGATCCACGGGACCTTGCCCGTGTGAATTCAGAATTGGCTTGCCCTGGGAAGGCAGGGGGTAGTGGGGGAGGGGGGTTTTTCAGGCTGGGGGGTCGGTGACTGGTGGGGTTCCACAGGGATCAGTACTGGGCCCTCTGCTGTTTGTGATATGTATAAATGACCTGGATGGAAATGTCGATGGCTGGGTTGGTAAGTTTGTAGGTGATACAAAGATCGGGGGGAGTTGTGGATAGTGTCGAAGGTTACAGCGGGATAGAGATCAGTTGCGGATATGGGCAGAGAAAAGGCAGATAGAGTTTAATCCGGGGATGTGTGAGATGGTGCACTTCGGGAGATCAAATGCTCAGGAAAAGTCTCCAGTTAATGGCAGGCCCCTGAACACTTTCCCTGAAGGACTTATGTCCAAAATATCAGCTCTCCTGCTCCTCGGATGCTGCCTGACCTGCTGCGCTTTTCCAGCACCACCCTCTCACCTCTGATCTCCAGCATCTGCCCTCCTCACTGTCTCCCAGGGCCCTGAACAGCATTGATGTACAGAGGGACCTTGGGGTTCCAGTCCCTAGCTCCCTGAACGGGGCCACGCAGGTAGACAGGGGGGACAGAAGGTGGACGACACACCTGCCTTTATTGGTCAGGGAACTGAGGACAAGACTCAGGATGTTATAGTGCAGCTTTATCAGCCTCTGGACAGGCCCAGACTGAGGGCACGATGTTCAAGTCTGGTCCCCACATTCCAGGAAGGATGGGGAGGCTTTGGAGAGGGTGTCAAAGGGGTTTCCCAGGATGCTGCCGGGATTAGAGGGTATGGGCTATAAGGAGAGGCTGGAAAAACTCAGGCTGTTCTCTCTGGAGCAGCGGAGGCTGAGGGGAGACTTGGCAGAAAGCTGTAACATTAGGAGATGCACAGATAGGGTTAAAGGTCAATATCTTCTTCCCAGAGTTGAAATCCCTAAAACTAGGGGGGCATGCATTTAAGGTGAGGGGGGAAAGTTCAAAGGGGATATGAGGGGGAAGGGTTTTACACAGAGTGTGGTAGGAGACTGGAAGACACTGTCAGGGGGTGGTGCTGGAGGCTGGTACAACGGGGGGGTTGAAGAGACTTTGAGATAAACCCATGAATATGCCAGGAATACAGGGATATGGACCCAGGGCAGGCAGGAGGGATCAGTTTCATTTGTGGTCATGTTCAACAAAGGGTCCATTCCTGTGTTGTTCTAGGTTCTATGTTCTCAGCTGGAGAGGGTTCAGAAAAGATTTATCAAGATGTTGCTGGGACTGAAGGGTTTGAGCGATAGGGAGAGGTAGGATAGACTGAGGCTGTTTTCCCTGGAGCATCGGAGGCTGAGGGGTGACCTTACAGAGGTTTATAAAATCATGAAGGACACAGATAAAGGTGAAAGGCAAAGGTCATTTCCCCTTGGGAGGGGTTAAGGTGAGGGGGGGAAGATTTAAAATGGACCTACAGAGGGTGGTTCTCTGTGGGGTGAGGTGCCGGAGGGAGTACAGTTCCAACCGTTAAAAGACACTTGCAAAGGTACATGGATAGGAAGCGTTTGGGGGGATAGGGGCCGAATGCAGGCAAGTGGGAGTAGATGAGTTTGGGACGTTTGGTCAGCCTAGACAAGGGGCAGTGAAGGGTCAGTTTGTGTGTCCTGTGACCCTATGTTTCCAAGGTGGTTAGTGAGGGTGACTGTGTGAATCCATTAACCTGCAGTGGAACCCCTCTCAGATGGTGAGAATCGCAATGACGTTGTCATGGTGTGTCCAGGAGTAAGAGCTGGTTATCTGGGAACAGGTGAGGGTCAGGCACTCGGGAAAGGTGGGATACTCAACACAGTCTGCAAGGCGATCTCTCTCACTGTACCATCACCTGTTTCTCAGCTCCAGTAACCATGGGAACTGACAGCAGAAGCATTTACTAAATTATACTTTGTAATGTCTCTGCATATGTGAGGCTGTGAGCGATGTTTTTATGAGGACAGACATTAGTGTTGATGGTTCCTCTCAGAGACAGGTTGTGATTCTGGGTGACAGACAGTTTAAGAGGAGCACCGTGAGTGAGGGTCTGACTGAGTAAACCACCCCACTCAGGCTGATCATGGCTAACGCTCCTTCAAACAAGAAATTAGGAAAAAACAGGCCAAAAAATATCATTGACAGGTAGAATCCAAGAAAACGCTGAGCGTTTTATGTGCATATGGATTACCCGGGAAAGAACAGGACCCGTTAGAGATGAAAGCAGTAAACGATACAAGCAGCTGGTGCAGGTCAATGGCATTGGTGTAGTTTGGTGTTTGTTGGTTAGTACAGAAGTGGTGGGCTGAAGGGACTCAACATGGAGTCATCCCCTGTGGTCTGACACTGCTGTTGCCCATGGGACCCCTCACGGGCTGACTGTACGCCAGGAAAGCGACACAACTGAAAGTCCCGCTCTGTCCCATTTCACCTTCCCAGAGGGGACAGGATCAAGGACAGCAACGTATCTCCACAACACTCAGCTCACTCACTGCCAGGAGGTCTCACCGCACTGAACCCAGGACCGGGATCGGGATCGGGATCGGGATCGGGACAGGGACAGGGATAGGAATTGGGACTGGGACCAGATTGAGAACAGGACTGGGATTGGGACTGGGACCAGGATTGGGATTGGGATTAATTTTAGGATTAACCTTTGGCACAACATCGTGGGCCAAAGGGCCTGTTCCGTGCTGTCCATTTCTATGTTCTAACTGGGATTGGGATGGGGACCAGGATTGGGATTGGGATGAACATTAGCACTGGGATTGGGACTGAGATTAGGATTGAGATTGGGACTAGGACAAGGATTGGGAAAGGGTTTGGGACTGGGGCCAGGATTAGGACTGGGATAGGGACAGGGACTAGGATGGGTTATGGATTGGGAATGGAACCGGGACCAGGACCAGGATTGAGAATAGGTCTTGGAGCGGGAGCGGGACTGGTATTGGAATTGGGATTGGGACTGGGACTGATACTCGGATTAGGTCTGGGGTTAGGATTGGGACGGGGATTGGGACTGGCACAAGGATTAGGACTGGGACTGGGATTGGGATTGGGATTGGGACTGAGATTGAGATTGGGAATGGCACTAGGACTGGGATTGGGACTGGTATTTGAATTGGAATTGGGATTGGGACAGGACCAGCATCAAGAATGGGATTGGGATTGGGATTGGGACTGGGACTGGGATTGGATTTTAGACTGTGACTAGGACTGGGACCAGGAGTGGGATTGGGTCTGTGACTAGGATTTTGACCAGGATTGGTACTGGGATTAGAACTGGCACTGAGATAGGAATTGGGATTGGGACTGGGATTGGGATTGGGACTGGGAACGGGGTTGGGACTGGGATTGGGATTAGGATTGAGATTAGGACTGGGACTGTGACTGGGATCAGGGCGGGTAGTGGAATTGGGACTAGGGCTGGGATTGGGACTGAGATTAGGATTGCATTTGGGACTGACCAGGACTGGGATTGGGATTAGGACTGGGACAGGATTAGGATTGGAATTAGGACTGCGACTTGGACAGGAAATGGGACCTGGATTCGGATTAGGACTGGACCGGCCTTGGGATTGCGTTTGGGACCGTGACTCGGATTAAGACTTGGATTTGGACTGGGACTGGAACCGGAACCTGGATTGGGACAAGGACCAGGACCAGGAATGGTACTGGGATCAGAATGGGATTGGGTCTGGGATTAGGGTTGGGAATGGGACAGGTATTAGGACCAGGACCAGGACTGAGACTGAGATTGGGATTGGGATCAGGTCAGGGATTGGATTTCGGACTAGGATTGGGACCGTGACCAGGATTGGGACTGGGATTGAGATTGGGGTTATGATTGGGATTGTGACTGGTACAAGGACTAGGATGGGCTCGGGTCTATGATTAGGATTGTGACCGGGATTGGGACTTGGACCAGGATTGGGACTGGGTTCGGGTTTGGGAATACGACCGGGACTATTGATTGGGACTGGGACTAGGACCAAGACTGAGATTTGGATTGCATGTGGGATTAGGACTAGGATTGGAACTGGGACCGGGATTTAGTCTGGGATTGGGACTGGGATTGGGATTGGGTTTGGAACTAGGACTCAGACCAAGACCAGGATTGAGACTACGATTGAGATTGGGACAAGAATTGGGACCAGGACTGGGATTGGGATTGGGACTAGTACTGGTCCCAGGACCAGGATTGATTTTGGGTCTGGGATTTGGATTTTGACTGGAATTGGGACATGGATTGGAACTGTGACCAGGATTGGGACTGGGACTGGAATTGGGATTGGGACCAGGATTGGGACCGAGATTGGGATTGGGTCTGGGAATAGGATTTTGACTGGGATTGGGACTGGGATCGGGATTTGGTCTGAGATTGGGACTGGAACCAGAATTGGGACTGGGATCGAGATTGGGACTGGGAACGAGATTGGAATTGGGATTGGAATTGAGATAAGGACTGAGGATGCAACTGGGTTTAGGACTGGGATTTGCATTGAGATTAGATCTGGGACCGGGACTGGGATTAGGATTGGGATTGAAATTGGGACTGGGATTGGAATTGGGACTGGGACCAGGATTGGGATTGGGATTGGGATTGAGATAAGGACTGAGACTGGGGCTGCAACCAGGATTGGAATTGGAATTGGGATTTGGATTGGGATTGGGATTGGGACTGGGATTGGGACTGGGATTCTGACTGGGATTAGGAATGGGACTTGAATCTTTACCAGGCTGCCTGGGATTCTGTCTTGTTGATGGACCAGTGAGTGGGAGGGAGATGGGAACTAGGACTGGGACAGGGATTGGGACTGTGACTGGGACCGAGACTGAGATTGGGATTGGGTCTGGGATTAGGATTTTGACTGGGATTGGGACTGGGATTTGGTCCAGGATTGGGACTGGGTCTGGAATCGGGTTTGGAATCGGGATTGGGATTGGGTTTGGGACTAAGACTCAGACCCTGACCAGGATTGGGACTAGGATTGAGATTGGGTCCAGAATTTGGGACTGGGATTGGGATTGTGACTGGTACCAGGACTGGAGGGTATGAGCTACAAGGAGAGGTTGGAGACTCAGAGGCTGAGGGGTGACCTGAGAGAAGTTGCTAAAATTCTGAGAGACACAGGAAGGGTGAAAATGGCAAATATTGGGAGGAATAGGTTAAAGGTGAGAGGGGAAAGTTTAGAGGAGATGTGTGAGGAAAGTGTTTTTTTAGACAGAGGGTGGTATGTGGAGAGCAGGCTGTGAGGGACAGTCCCTCCTGAGAAAGCTGGGTGACTGTTTGAAGGGGGAGACAGTCAGTGGAGGGATCCCTGTGGTCGTCCCCCTGAGAAACATGGATACTGTTTTGGATTCTGTTGTGGGGGACGACTTACCTGGGGTATGCAGTGGGGTCCAGGTCTCTGGCACAGAGTCTGTCCCTGTTGCACAGAGGGGAAGGAGGGAAAGGAGGAGAGTGTTAGCCATTGGGGACTCAGTAGTTAGAGGCTCAGGTAGAAGGTTTGTTGGGAACGAACAAGACTCATGATTGGTGTGTTGCCTCCCAGGTGCCAGGGTCCGTGATGTCTTGGATCGTATCTTTCGGGTCCTGAAGGGAGAGGGTGACCAGCCTCTAATCACTGTCCATGTAGTTACCAACAACATTGGCAGAAAGAGGGATAGGGATGGAAGGCAGGATTATAGGGAGCTAGGGTCGAAGCTGAGAGCTAGAACAAACAGAGTTGTTATCTCGGGTTTGTTACCGGTGCCACGTGATAGTGAGGTGAGGAACAGGGAGAGATAACAGATAAACACATGGCTGCAAGGACGGTGCACGAGGGAGGGTTTCAGGTACTTGGATAATTGGGACTCATTCTGGGGAAGGTGGGTCCTCTACAAACAGGACGGTCTTCACTTGAACGAGAGGGGTACTAATATCCTGGGGGGAGATTTGCTGGTGCTGTTCGGGTGGGTTTAAACTAGCTCAGCAGGGGGATGGGAACCTGAGGGTTAGCTGCAGTGCACAGGAGGATAAGGGTAGGAAGGACAGGGACAGGATTTCAGGGTCACAGGAATGTGCTGGCAGACAGCAAAGTGGTTTGAAATGTGTCTACTTCAATGCCAGAAGTCTCCGAAATAAGGTAGGTGAGCTTGCAGCATGGATAGGTACCTGGGACCTCGACGTTGTGGCTATTTCGGAGACATGGATAGAGCAGGGTGAGGAATGGATGTTGCAGGTTCCAGGGTTTAGATCTTTCATTAAGATCAGGGAAGGTGGTAAAAGAGGGGGAGGTGTGGCCTTGTTAGTCAAGGACAGTATAACGGTGGCTGAGAGAACATTTGATGAGGACTCGCCTACTGAGGTAGTGTGGGCTGAGGTTAGAAACAGGAGAGAGAGGTCACACTGACGGGAGTTTTTTATCGGCCTCCGCAGAGTTCCAGGGATGTGGAGGAGAGGATTAGCAAAATTATTCTGGGTGGGAGTGAAAGGAACAGGGTGGTCATTATGGAGAACTTTATCTTCCCCAACATTGACTGGAAATGCTGTAACTCTGTACGCCGGATGGATCAGTTTTTGTCCAATGTGTACAGGAGGGTTTCCTGACACAGTATGTCGAAGGGCTGACAAGAGGGGAGGCCACACTGGGTCTGGTGCTTGGTAATGAACCAGGCCAGGTGTTTGATTTAGTGGAAGGTGAACACTTTGGGGAGAGTGACCATAATTCAGTTATGTTTAGTTTAGCGATGGAAAGGGATCGGTACATGCCACAGGTCAGGAGTTATCGATGGGGCAAGGGTAATTATGATGCGATTAGGCAAGAATTAGGATGCACAGTATGGGGGAGCAAAATGCAGGGGATGGGGACAGTGGAAATGTGGAGCTGGTTTAAGGAACAGATATTGCGTGTCCTTGATAGGTATGTCCCTGTCAGGCAGGGAGGAAGTGATAAGGTAAGGGAACCGTGGTTTACTACAGAAATCACATCTCTTGTTACGAAGAAGAAGGAGACTTATGTGTTGATGAGGCAAGATGGTTCAGATGAGGCGGTGGAGAGTTACAGATCAGCTGGGAAGGATTTAAAGAGAGAGTTAAGAAGAGCAAAGAGAGGACATGAGCAGTCTTTAGCAAATAGAATAAAGGAGAACCCTAAAGCTTTCTATAGGTATGTGAGGAATAAAAGGATGATTTGGAAATGCCAGTGTTGGGCAGGGGTTATAGTCCAACAGGTGTAATTGGAAGCACTAGCTTTTGGAACGTCGCTCCTTCACCAGGTGGTAGTGTGTTAGGATCGAGCCCACCACACCCACCTGGTGAAGGAGCGTCGCTCCGAAAGCTGGTGCTTCCAGTTAAACCTGTTGGACTATAATCTGGTGCTGTGTGATTTTTAACTTAATAAAAGGATGATTAGGGGAGGAATAGGGCCCGTCAAAGACAGGAGTGTGGACCCTGTGGAGATCGGAGAGGTGCTAAGTGAACATTTCTCATCTGTTTTCACTCAGGAAAAGGAGAATATTAGATTAGATTAGAATACTTACAGTGTGGAAACAGGCCCTTCAGCCCAACAAATCCACACCGACCCGCCGAAGCGTAACCCACCCATACCCCTACATTTACCCCTTACCTAACACTACGGGCAATTTAGCATGGCCATCTCACCTGACCTGCACATCTTTGGGAGGAAACCGGAGCACCCGGAGGAAACCCACGCAGACACGGGGAGAACGTGCAAACTCCACACAGTCAGTCGCCTGAGTCGGGAATTGAACCCGGGTCTCTGGCGCTGTGAGGCAGCAGTGCTAACCACTGTGCCACCGTGCCGTCCACTGTGTGTTGTAGAGGAGAAGAATGATACACGAGATATTAGACTAGAAAGGATCAAAGTTAATAAGGAAGCAGTGTTATCAATTCTAGAAGGAGTGAAAGTAGACAAGTCCCCTGGGCCAGATGGAATTTATCTGAGGATTCTCTAGGAAGCTAGGAAGGAGATGGCAGAGCCTTTGGCTTTGATCTATGAGTCGTCATTGTCTACAGGTTTAGTACCTGAGGACTGGAGGATTGCAAATGTTGTGCCCTTATTCAAGAAGGGCATTAGAGATGACCCAGGTAATTATAGACCAGTGAGCCTTACTTCTGATGTCGGAAAAGTTTTGGAAAGGATTATATGAGATAAGATTTATAATCATATAGCAAGCAACAATGTGATTTCAGATCGTCAACATGGTTTCGTCAAGGACAGGTCGTGTCTCACAAACCTCACTGAGTTTTTTGAGAAGGTGACCAAGCATGTAGGTGAGGGTAGGGCAGTTGACGTGGTGTACATGGACTTCAGTAAAGTCTTTGATAAGGTTCCACGTGGTAGGCTGTTGGAGAAAATGCAGAGGCATGGAATTGAGGGTGATTTAGCAGTTTGGATTAGAAACTGGCTTTCTGAAAGGAGGCAGCGAGTGGTGGTTGATGGAAAATATTCAGCCTGGAGTCCGGTTACTAGTGGTGTGCCACAAGGGTCTGTTTTGGGACCACTGCTGTTTGTCATTTTTATAAATGACTTAGACGCAGGCATAACATAGGTGGATGGATTAGTAAATTCGCAGACGACGCTAAAGTCGGTGCAGTAGTGGTCAGTGTGGAAGAATGTTTACAGGTTGCAGGGGGACTTGGATAAACTGCAGAATTGGGCTGAGAGGTGGCAAATGGAGTTCAATGCAGCTAAATGTGAGGTGATGCACTTTGGGAAGAATAACAGGAAGGCAGATTATTGGGTCAATGGAAAGATTCTTGGTAGTGTGGATGTGCAGAGGGATCTTGGAGTCCATGTACCTGTCACCCAGGTGGATAGTGCTGTTAAGAAGGCGTACGGTATGTTAGGTTTCATTGGTAGAGGGATTGAGTTCCGGAGCCACAATATCATGCTGCAACTATACAAAACGCTGGTGCGGCCACACTTGGAATATTGTGTACAGTTCTGGTCCCCATATTTCAGGAAGGATGTGGAAGCATTGGAAAAGGTGCAGAGGAGATTTACCAGGATGTTGCCTGGTCTGGAGGGAAGGTCTTATGAGGAAAGGCTGAGAGACTTGGGTCTGTTCTCATTGGAGAGAAGAAGGTTAAGGGGGGATTTGATAGAGAATTGTTTTTAAAATATATTTTTAATGAAGAAAATAGATTTGTTTTAATATTACAACAAGTACAAAACAATACAATTCAAAACAGTATAAAAAAACCCAAATAAAAAATAAACCCCAACCCACCCTCAGGTACAAATGTATAAACATATATAGAAAAATATAGAATAAAAAAAACCAAACTGGCTATTTAACTCAATAAATAAATAACCAACAACAAATAAATCGTGATAACTCAGCCCAGCCAAACAAAACACTCATACATTCACAGCTGCCCCTCCCTGGATATTGGACCCATGAAGCACAATCCTTCTGGCTATATAAAAGCCCTTGTTAGTGTGGCAGATAAATCTGTGCCCAGGGATTTCAAAAAAGGGTTGCCATGCCTTGTAAAAACTCTGTTTTGTGGTGTACCAGATTGGGAGACAATCCAGGGGAATATGCTCCATAACAATCTCCCACCAACCTGACAGGCCCTGGGGTGGGGTGGGGGTTTCACATCCCCAACCTGGCAAGGTATTCTTCCTCGCACAGAACGTGAGAATATTCACAAGTGTTTTTCTTATGCGCATCTGCAGGAAACACAGTGGGTAGGCCCAAAAGTAGAGAGATAGAGCATAGACCATTACAGCGCAGTACAGGCCCTTTGGCCCCTCCATGTTGCACCGCCCTGTCATACCAATCTGAAGCCCATCCCACCTACACTATTCCATGTACATCCATCTGCCTGTCCAATGGCGACTTAAATGCACTTAAACTTGGTGAATCTACTACCGTTGCAGGCGAAACAATCCGTACCCTTACTGCTCTCTGAGTAAAGAAACTACCTCTGACATGTGGGCGGCACGGTGGCACAGTGGTTAGCACTGCTGCCTCACAGCGCCAGAGACTTGGGTTCAATTCCCGCCTCAGGCGACTGACTGTGTGGAGTTTGCACGTTCTCCCCGTGTCTGCGTGGGTTTCCTCCGGGTGCTCCGGTTTCCTCCCACAGTCCAAAGATGTGCGGGTCAGGTGAATTGGCCATGCTAAATTGCCCGTAGTGTTAGGTAAGGGGTAAACTTAGGGGTATGGGTTTGGGTGGGTTGCGCTTCGGCGGGTCGGTGTGGACTTGTTGGGCCGAAGGGCCTGTAGGTAATCTAATCTGTCTTATACCTATCTCCCCTCACTTTAAAGCTGTGTCCCCTCGTGTTTGCCATCCCTAAACTTGGAAAAAGGCTCTCCCTGTCCACACTATCTAACCCTCTGATTATCTTGTATGTCTCTATTAAGTCACCTCTCAACCTTCTTCTCTCTAATGAGAGCAGCCTCAAGTCCCTCAGCCTTTCCTCATACGACCTTCCCTCCATACCAGGCAACATCCTAGTAAATCTCCTCTGAACCCTTTCCAAAGCTTCCACATCCTCCTTATAATGCGGTGACCAGAACTGTACACAATGCTCCAAGTGCGGCCGTACCAGAGCTTTGTACAGCTGCAGCATAACCTCATGGTTCCGGAACTCCATCCCTCTATTAATAAAAGCTAACACACTGTGTGCCTTCTTAACAACCCTGTCAGTCTGGGTGGCAATTTTCAGGGATCTATGTACCTGGACACTGAGATCTCTCTGCTCATCTACACTACCAAGAATCTTACCATTAGCCCAGTACTTTGCATTCCGGTTACTCCGACCAAAATGTATCACCTCACACTTGTCCACATTAAACTCCATTTGCCACCTCTCAGCCCAGCTCTGCAGCTTATCTATGTCTCTCTGTAACCTACAACATCCTTCGTCACTATCCACAACTCCACTGACCTTAGTGTCGTCCGCAAATTTATTAACCCACCCTTCTAGACCCATATCCAGGTCATTTATAAAAATGACGAATAGCAGTGGACCCAACACCGACCCTTGCGGTACACCGCTAGTAACTGGACACCAAGATGAACATGTTCCATCAACTACAACCCTCTGTTTTCTTTCAGCAAGCCAATTACTGATCCAAACTGCTGCGTCTCCCACAATCCTATTCGTCTGTATTTTGTACAATAGCCTACTGTGGGGAACCTTATCGAAGGCCTTGCTGAAATCCATATACACCACATCAACCGGTTTACTCTCATCTACCTGTTTGATCACCTTCTCAAAGAACTCAATAAGATTCGTTAGGCATGACCTACCCTTCACAAAACTGTGCTGACTGCCCCTGATCAGATTATTCTTTTCTAGATGGTTATAAATCCTATCTCTTATAACCTTTTCCAACCCTTAACAAACAACTGAAGTGAGAGTCACTGGTCTGTAATTACCAGGGTTGTCTCTATTACCCTTCTTGAACAAGGGAACCACATTTGCTATCCTCCAGTCCTCAGGCACTATTCCTGTAGACAATGATGATTTGAAGATCAATGCCAAAGTCTCTGCAATCTCTTCCCTTGCTTCCCAGAGGATCCTAGGATAGATCCCATCCGGCCCAGGGGACTTGTCTATTTTCACACTCTGCAGTATTTCTAAAACCTCTTCCTTGTGAATCGCAAGCTCTTCTAGTCTAGATGCAAGTATCTCTGTATCTTCCTCACCAACATTTTCATTTTCTATAGTGAACACTGTCGAAAAATATTTATTTAGTGCTTCCCCTATCTCCTCTGACTCCACACACAACTTCCCACTGTTATCCTTGATTGGCCCTAATTTAACTCTCGTCATTCTTTTATTCCTGACATACCTATGGAAAGCCTTAGGGTTTACCCTGATCCTATCCGCCAACAACTTCTCATGTCCCCTCCTGACTCTTCTGAGCTCTCTCTTTAGGTCTTTCCTGACTTCCTTGTAACCCTCAAGTGCCCTAACTGAGTTTTCACATTTTGTCCTAACATAAGCCTTCTTCTTCCTCTTGACCAGGGATTCCACTTCCTTCGTAAACCACGGCTCCCGTGTTCTATATCTTCCTCCCTGCCTGACAGGTACATACTTATCTAGGACACACAGGAGCTTTTCCTTGAATAAGCTCCACATTTTTAATGTGCTCATCCCCTGCAGTTTCCTTCTCCATTCTATGCTTCCTAAATCTTTCCAAATTGCATCGTAATTTCCCTTCCCCCAGCTGTAACTCTTGCTCGGTGGAGTACAGCTATCCCTTTCCATCACTAAAGTAAACCTGACAGAATTGTGATCGCTGTCTCCAAAGTGCTCACCTACTTCCAAATCTAACACCTGGCCAGGCTCATTACCCAGTACTAAATCTAAAGTGGTTTCGCCCCTTGTAGGCCTGTCTACATACTGTGTCAGGAAGCCCTCCTGCACACACTGGACAAAAACTGACCCATCTATAGTACACGTACAGTAGTGATCCCAGTCAGTATTTGGATAGTTGAAGTCCCCGTGACACCTACCCTGTCTCTCTCACTCCTATCGAGAATCATCTTTGCTATCCTTTCCTCTGCATCTCTGGGACTCCTCCACCCTTCCACCTAAACTCCTCTCCGTTACACCTCCCACAGCGCTCCAGTATGTTTGAAGCCGACCACAGGACCAGAGACAATGGGTAAGAGTTCCCATACAGACCCTGTCCTTGGGAAATGCTAAAGGTAGCCCTGGTTTAAATTTTGACAAATGTTTCAGAGCCAGGTGGACCCTGTAGGGGACCTTCACCTGGAAACCGTGGGTCCGATTGCAAATTGATATCTCCCTTTCATTCTCCCAAATATCCTCCCATGTCTCCGAGGAGACGTCAACACCCAGCGCTCTCTCTCTCTCTCGCTCCCTCTCTCGCGCTCTCTCTCTCTCTCTCTCTCTCTCTCCCCCACACCCTGCAGAGTTGATCAGACTCATCTGAGGGGGCACCCCTCCAACTGGTGATATAAAGTACTGACAGAGCCCATCCTCTGAGCAATTATCCCCACAAATCCGACATAGAGAGAGGGTTACTCAGTCAAAAGTATGGTCTTTTTCTGAATAAAATCCTTAACTTGAAAAGAATGAAAGAGATTTCTATGAGACAACTCGTATCTGCGTACTAACCAATCATTACGTCTCCCTCAAATAAATTGTCCATGCAATACATACCCCTCCTTGCCCATTTAATAGGCTAAGGGATATCAAGGTGGACAAATCCCCAGGACATGATGGGATCTATTCCAGGTTACTGAGGGAGGCGAGGGAGGAAATAGCTGGGGCCCTGACAGATATCTCTGTGACATCCTCAAACACAGGTGAGGTGACAGAGGACTGGAGGGTTCCTCATGTTCTGGATCAGTGGTGCTGGAAGAGCACAGCAGTTCAGGCAGCATCCACACTGCAGCGAGATCGACGTTTCGAGCAAAAGCTGATGAAGGGCTTTTGCCCGAAACGTTGATTCTCCTGCTTCTCAATGCTGCCTGAACTGCTGTGCTCTTCCAGCACCACTGACCCAGAATCTGGTTTCCAGCATCTGCAGTCACTGTTTTAACCACTGGATTGCTCACGTTGTCCCCCTGTACATTCCAGGTAACTACAGACCAGTGAGCCTGACATCAGTGGTGGGGAAGTTGGAGAAGGTACTGAGGGATAGGATCTATTTATATTTAGAAAAGAATGGGCTTATCAGTGATAGGCAACATGGTTTGTGTGGGAGAGATCGTGCCTTACCAACGTATAGAGTTCTTCAAGGAAGTGACCAAGTTGATAGATGAAGGAAGGGCTGTAGATGTCATATACATGGACTTTAGTAAGGCGTTTGATAAGGTTCCCACTGGTAGACGATTGGAGAAATTGAAGTCACATGGTGTGCAGGGTGTTCTAGCGAGGTGGATAAAGAACTGGTTGAGCAACAGGAGACAGAGAGTAAGAGTTGAAGGCAGTTTCTCGAAATGGAGAAAGGTGACCAGTGTGTTCCCCAGGGGTCAGTGTTGGGGCTACTGTTGTTGTGATATACATAAATGATTTGGAAGAGGGCACTGTTGGTATGATCAGCAAGTTTGCAGATGACTTAAAGATTGGTGGAGTAGCAGAAAGCATAAGGGACTGTCAGAGAATACAGGAGGATATAGATAGACTGGAGAGTTGGGTGGAAAAGTGGCGCATGGAGTTCAATCCAGACAAATGTGAGGTGATGTATTTAGGAAAATCTAATTCTCGAGTGAATTATACAATGAATGGAAGAGCCTTGGGAAAAGTTGATGACCAGAGAGGTCTGGGAGTGCAGGTCCATTGTACCCTGAAGGTTGCTGCACAGGTGGATAGAGTGGTCAAGAAGGCAGATGGTGTGCTTGCCTTCATTGGACGGGATATTGAGTATAAGAGCTGGGCAGGTCATGTTAAAATTGTACAAGACATTGGTTCGGCCGCATTTTGAATACAGTGTACAGTTCTGGTCGCCACATTACCAATAGAATGTGGACGCTTTGGAGAGGGTGCAGAGAAGGTTTACGAGGATATTGCCTGGTGTGGAAGGTGCTAGCTATGAAGAGAGGTTGAGTAGGTTAGGATTATTTTCATTAGAAAAAAGGAGATTGAGGGGGGACCTGAGTGAGGTTTACAAAATCCTGAAGGGTATAGACAGGGTGGATAGAGATAAGCTTTTTCCCATGGAGAAGGAATCAATAACGAGAGGTCACGCTTTCAAGGTGAGAGGTGGAAAGTTTAAGGGGGATACACACAGTAAGTACCTCACACAGAGGGTGGGGGGCGTCTGGAACACATTGCCAGCAGAGGTGGTAGAGGCAGGCACGGGAGATTCATTTAAGACACACAAGTAGGTGGGGAGCAGAGGGATGCAGATGCTTAGGAATCGACCGTCAGGTTTAGACAATACATTTGGATCGGCTCAGGCTTGGAAGGGCCGAAGGGCCTGTTCCGGGGCTGGATTATACTTTGCTCTCGGTTGTATTGATGACCATGAAACATTGTCGATTTTCGGTTCACGAATCTGGTTTAGTGATGTCGTGTCCTTCTGGGAAGGAGACCTACCATCCTGCCATCCTGCCATCCTGCCATCCTGCCATCCTACCATCCTGCCATCCTGCCATCCTGCCATCCTACCATCCTACCATCCTACCATCCTGCCATCCTGCCATCCTGCCATCCTACCATCCTACCATCCTGCCATCCTGCCATCCTACCATCCTACCATCCTACCATCCTACCATCCTACCATCCTACCATCCTGCCATCCTACCATCCTACCATCCTACCATCCTACCATCCTGCCATCCTGCCATCCTCTCCTGGTCTGGCCTTCGGGTGGATGTGACGGCCTCTCCAACTACCCTCCGAAATGGCCAAGTGAAACACTCAGTTGTATCAACCACTTGGCAGCAGCTCAATCCCACCTTCTCAAGGGGCAATTAGGGACGGGCAAGAAATACAGGCCCAGCCTGTGATGCACATCTCACAAGTGAATAAAAACCAAGAACCATGGACTACAGCAAAGCATTTGATAGGGTTCCCCACGGTCGGCTCATTCCTAAAGTCAGGAAGTATGGGATACAGGGAGATTTGGCTATCTGGATTCAGAATTGGCTGGCTGACAGAAGGCAGAGAGTGGTTGTAGATGGAAAGTATTCTGCCTGGAGGTCAGTGTTGAGTGGGGTCCCACAGAGCTCTGTTCTTGGGCCTCTGCTCTTTGTAGTTTTTATAAATGACTTGGATGAGGAGGTTGAGGGTTGGGTGAGTAAATTTGCAGATGACACAAAGGTTGGAGGTGTCGTCGATAGTATCGAGGGCCATTGCAGGCTGCAGCGCGACATAGACAGGATGCAGAGCTGGGCTGAGAAATGGCAAATGGAGTTCAACCTGGATAAATGTGAAGTGATGCATTTTGGAAGGTTGAACTCAAATGCTGAATATAGGATTAAAGACAGGATTCTTGCCAGAGTGGCGGAACAGAGGGATCTGGGTGTGCAAGTACATAGATCCCTTAAAGTTGCCACCCAAGTGGATAGGGTTGTTAAGAAAGCATATGGTGCTTTGGCTTTCATTAACAGGGGGATCGAGTTTAAGAGCCACGAGGTTTTGCTGCAGCTCTACAAGTCCCTGGTGAGACCACACTTGGAATATTGTGTCCAGTTCTGGTTGCCCTACTATAGGCAAGATACAGAGGCTTTGGAGAGGGTGCAAAGAAGGTTTAGCAGGATGCTGCCTGGACTGGAGGGTTTGCCTAATGAAGAGAGGTTGAATAAGCTCGGAATTTTCTCTCTGGATGGAAGGAGGAAGAGCGGAGACCTGATCGAGGTGGACAAGATAATGAGATGATTAGATAGAGTCAATAGCCAGAGACTTTTCCCCAGGGCAGGATTGACTGGGACGAGGGGTCATAGTTTGAAGATACTAGGAGGAAGGTATAAAGGAGATGTCAGAGGTAGGTTCTTTACACAGAGAGTTGTGAATGTATGGAATGTGTTGCCAGCGGTGGTGGTGGAAGCAGGGTCATTGGGGACATTTAAGCAATTGCTGGACATTCACATGGATAGCAGTGAGTTGGGGGGTGTGTAGGTTATTATATTTTACATTAGGATGAAATCTCAGCACAACACCGTGGGCCGAAGGGCCTTTTCTGTGCTGCACCTTTCTATGCTCGATGCTGGAAGCAGGGACCTAACACCAGGCCAATGGAGACACTGTCGTTCCCAGCTGCCACCAGATTCCCCTCGGACCTGACAGCACCCTCCCACAAACAGAAAGGCAACTTTTCAAAACTCAATCTGATTTGGGGGATCTGCCGATGACATTCTCATTTTACTTATTTTTCTCAGGTCGTCTTGTGCTCAGTTAAAATTAATGATCATTAATGTGATCCAGAGAATCAGGGAGGGGGACAGACAGTGTACAGGGAGGGGTACAGACAGTGTACAGGGAGAGGTACAGACAGTGTACAGGGAGGGGTACAGACTCTGTACAGAGTGGGGTACAGACAGTGTACAGGGAGGGAACAGACAGTGTAGAGGGAGGGATACAGACAGGGTACAGAGTGGGGTACAGGCAGTGTACAGTGAGGGGTACAGACAGTGTACAGAGTGGGGTACAGGCAGTGTACAGGGAGGGGTACAGACAGTGTACAGAGTGGGGTACAGACAGTGTACAGGGAGAGGAACATACAGTGTACAGAGTGGGGTACAGACAGTGTACAGAGTGGGGTACAGACAGTGTACAGTGAGAGGTACAGACAGTGTACAGAGTGGGGTACAGACAGTGTACAGGGTTGGGTACAGACAGTGTACAGGGAGGGGTACAGACAGTGTACAGGGAGGTGTACAGACAGTGTACAGGGAGGGGTACAGACAGTGTACAGGGAGGTGTACAGACAGTGTACAGGGAGGGGTACAGAGAGTGTACAGAGTGGGGTACAGACAGTGTACAGGGTGGGGTACAGACAGTGTACAGGGAGGGGTACAGACAGTGTACATGGAAGGGTACAGGCAGCGTACAGGGAGGGGTACAGACAGGGTACAGGGAGGAGTGCAGACAGTGTACAGGGAGGGGTACAGACAGTGTACAGGTAGGGGTACAGACAGTGTACAGGGAGGGGTACAGAGAGTGTACAGGGAGGTGTACAGACAGTGTACAGGGAGGGGTACAGAGAGTGTACAGAGTGGGGTACAGACAGTGTACAGAGTGGGGTACAGACAGTGTAAAGGGAGGGGTACAGACAGTGTACAGAGTTGGGGACAGAGAGTGTACAGAGTGGGGTACAGACAGTGTACAGGGAGAGGTACAGACAGTGTACAGGGAGGGGTACAGACAGTGTATAGAGTGGTGTACAGACAGCGTACAGGGATGGTTATAGACACTGTACAGGGAGGGGTACAGACAGTGTACAGGGAGGTATACAGACTGTGCACAGGGAGGGGTACAGACAGTGTACAGAGTGGGGTACAGACAGTGTACAGGGAGAGGTACAGACAGTGTACAGGGAGGGGTACAGACATTGTACAGGGAGAGGTACAGTGTACAGGGAGAGGTACAGACTGTGTACAGAGTGGGGTACAGACAGTGTACAGGGAGGCATACAGACATTGAACAGGGAGGGGTACACACAGTGTACAGAGTGGGGTACAGACAATGTACAGGGAGGGGTACAGACAGTGTACAGAGTGAGGTACAGACAGTGTACAGGGAAGGGTACAGGCAGTGTACCGAGTGGGGTACAGACAGTGTACAGAGTGGGGTACAGACAGAGTAAAGTGAGGGGTACAGACAGTGTACAGGGAGGGGTACAGACAGTGTACAGGGAGGAGTACAGGCAGTGTACCGAGTGGGGTACAGACAGTGTACAGAGTGGGGTACAGACAGAGTAAAGTGAGGGGTACAGACAGTGTACAGGGAGGGGTACAGACAGAGTAAAGTCAGGGGTACAGACAGTGTACAGGGAGGGGTACAGAGAGTGTACAGAGTGGCGTACAGACAGTGTACATGGAAGGGTACAGACAGTGTACAGAGTGGGGTACAGACAGTGTACAGGGAGAGGTACAGACAGTGTACAGAGTGGGGTACAGACAGTGTACAGGGAGGGGTACAGACAGCGTACAGGGATGGTTATAGACACTGTACAGGGAGGGGTACAGACAGTGTACAGGGAGGCGTACAGACAATGTACAGGGAGGGGTACACACAGTGTACAGAGTGGGGTACAGGCAGTGTGCAGGGTGGGGTACAGACAGTGTACAGAGTGGAGTACAGACAATGTACAGGGAGGGGTACAGACAGTGTACAGAGTGAGGTACAGACAGTGTACAGGGAGGGGTACAGACCATGTACAGAGTGGGGTACAGACAGTGTACAGGGAGAGGTACAGACAGTGTACAGGGAGGGGTACAGACAGTGTACAGGGATGGTTATAGACACTGTACAGGGAGGGGTACAGACAGTGTACAGGGTGGTATACAGACTGTGTACAGGGAGGGGTACAGACAGTGTACAGGGAGGCGTACAGACATTGTACAGGGAGGGGTACACACAGTGTACAGAGTGGGGTACAGACAGTGTGCAGGGTGGGGTACAGACAGTGTACAGAGTGGAGTACAGACAATGTACAGGGAGGGGTACAGACAGTGTACAGAGTGAGGTACAGACAGTGTACAAAGTTGGGTATAGGCAGTGTACAGGGAGGGGTACAGACAGGGTACAGAGTGGGGTACAGGCAGTGTACCGAGTGGGGTACAGACAGTATACAGAGTGGGATACAGACAGAGTAAAGTGAGGGGTACAGACAGTGTACAGGGAGGGGTACAGTCAGTGTGCAGAGTGGGGTACAGGCAGTGTACAGGGAGGGGTACAGACAGTGTACAGAGTGAGGTACAGACAGTGTACAGGGAGGGGTACAGACCGTGTACAGAGTGGGGTACAGACAGTGTACAGGGAGAGGTACAGACAGTGTACAGGGAGGGGTACAGACAGTGTACAGAGTGTGGTACAGACAGCGTACAGGGATGGTTATAGACACTGTACAGGGAGGGGTACAGACAGTGTACAGGGAGGCGTACAGACAATGTACAGGGAGGGGTACACACAGTGTACAGAGTGGGGTACAGACAGTGTGCAGGGTGGGGTACAGACAGTGTACAGAGTGGGGTACAGACAATGTACAGGGAGGGGTACAGACAGTGTACAGAGTGAGGTACAGACAGTGTACAGGGAGGGGCACAGACCATGTACAGAGTGGGGTACAGACAGTGTACAGGGAGAGGTACAGACAGTGTACAGGGAGGGGTACAGACAGTGTACAGGGATGGTTATAGACACTGTACAGGGAGGGGTACAGACAGTGTACAGGGTGGTATACAGACTGTGTACAGGGAGGGGTACAGACAGTGTACAGGGAGGCGTACAGACATTGTACAGGGAGGGGTACACACAGTGTACAGAGTGGGGTACAGACAGAGTAAAGTCAGGGGTACAGACAGTGTACAGAGAGGGGTACAGAGATTGTACAGAGTGGGGTGCAGACAGTGTACAGGGAGGGGTACACACAGTGTACAGAGTGGGGTACAGACAGTGTACAGGGAGAGGTACAGACAGTGTACAGGGAGGGGTACAGACAGTGTACAGAGTGGAGTACAGACAATGTACAGGGAGGGGTACAGACAGTGTACAGAGTGAGGTACAGACAGTGTACAAAGTTGGGTATAGGCAGTGTACAGGGAGGGGTACAGACAGGGTACAGAGTGGGGTACAGGCAGTGTACCGAGTGGGGTACAGACAGTATACAGAGTGGGATACAGACAGAGTAAAGTGAGGGGTACAGACAGTGTACAGGGAGGGGTACAGTCAGTGTGCAGAGTGGGGTACAGGCAGTGTACAGGGAGGGGTACAGACAGTGTACAGAGTGAGGTACAGACAGTGTACAGGGAGGGGTACAGACCGTGTACAGAGTGGGGTACAGACAGTGTACAGGGAGAGGTACAGACAGTGTACAGGGAGGGGTACAGACAGTGTATAGAGTGGGGTACAGACAGCGTACAGGGATGGTTATAGACACTGTACAGGGAGGGGTACAGACAGTGTACAGGGAGGCGTACAGACAATGTACAGGGAGGGGTACACACAGTGTACAGAGTGGGGTACAGACAGTGTGCAGGGTGGGGTACAGACAGTGTACAGAGTGGGGTACAGACAATGTACAGGGAGGGGTACAGACAGTGTACAGAGTGAGGTACAGACAGTGTACAGGGAGGGGCACAGACCATGTACAGAGTGGGGTACAGACAGTGTACAGGGAGAGGTACAGACAGTGTACAGGGAGGGGTACAGACAGTGTACAGGGATGGTTATAGACACTGTACAGGGAGGGGTACAGACAGTGTACAGGGTGGTATACAGACTGTGTACAGGGAGGGGTACAGACAGTGTACAGGGAGGCGTACAGACATTGTACAGGGAGGGGTACACACAGTGTACAGAGTGGGGTACAGACAGAGTAAAGTCAGGGGTACAGACAGTGTACAGGGAGGGGTACAGACATTGTACAGAGTGGGGTGCAGACAGTGTACAGGGAGGGGTACACACAGTGTACAGAGTGGGGTACAGACAGTGTACAGGGAGAGGTACAGACAGTGTACAGGGAGGGGTACAGACAGTGTATAGAGTGGGGTACAGACAGCGTACAGAGTGAGGTACAGACAGTGTACAGGGAGGGGTACAGACCGTGTACAGAGTGGGGTACAGACAGTGTACAGGGAGGGGTACAGTCAGTGTACAGAGTGAGGTACAGACAGTGTACAGGGAGGGGTACAGACTGTGTACAGAGTGAGGTACAGACAGTGTACAGGGTGGTATACAGACTGTGTACAGGGAGGGGTACAGACAGTGTACAGGGAGGCGTACAGACAGTGTACAGGGAGGGGTACACACAGTGTACAGAGTGGGGTACAGACAGTGTGCAGGGTGGGGTACAGACAGTGTACAGATTGGAGTACAGACAATGTACAGGGAGGGGTACAGACAGTGTACAGAGTGAGGTACAGACAGTGTACAGAGTTGGGTATAGGCAGTGTACAGGGAGGGGTACAGACAGGGTACAGAGTGGGGTACAGGCAGTGTACCGAGTGGGGTACAGACAGTATACAGAGTGGGATACAGACAGAGTAAAGTGAGCGGTACAGACAGTGTACAGGGATGGGTACAGACAGTGTACAGGGAGGGGTACAGAGAGTGTACAGGGTGGGGTACAGACAGTGTACAGGGAGGGGTACAGACAGTGTACAGAGTGGGGTACAGACAGTGTAAAGGGAGGGGTACAGACAGTGTACAGTGAGGGGTACAGACAGTGTACAGGGAGGGGTACAGACAGTGTACAGGGAGGGGTACAGACAGTGTACAGGGAGGTATACAGACTGTGCACAGGGAGGGGTACAGACAGTGTACAGAGTGGGGTACAGACAGTGTACAGGGAGAGGTACAGACAGTGTACAGGGAGGGGTACAGACAGTGTATAGAGTGGTGTACAGACAGCGTACAGGGATGGTTATAGACACTGTACAGGGAGGGGTACAGACAGTGTACAGGGAGGTATACAGACTGTGCACAGGGAGGGGTACAGACAGTGTACAGAGTGGGGTACAGACAGTGTACAGGGAGAGGTACAGACAGTGTACAGGGAGGGGTACAGACATTGTACAGGGAGAGGTACAGTGTACAGGGAGAGGTACAGACTGTGTACAGAGTGGGGTACAGACAGTGTACAGGGAGGCATACAGACATTGAACAGGGAGGGGTACACACAGTGTACAGAGTGGGGTACAGACAATGTACAGGGAGGGGTACAGACAGTGTACAGAGTGAGGTACAGACAGTGTACAGGGAAGGGTACAGGCAGTGTACCGAGTGGGGTACAGACAGTGTAAAGTGAGGGGTACAGACAGTGTACAGGGAGAGGTACACACAGTGTATAGAGTGGGGTACAGACAGTGTGCAGGGTGGGGTACAGACAGTGTACAGTGAGGGGTACAGACAGTGTACAGGGAGGAGTACAGGCAGTGTACCGAGTGGGGTACAGACAGTGTACAGAGTGGGGTACAGACAGAGTAAAGTGAGGGGTACAGACAGTGTACAGGGAGGGGTACAGACAGAGTAAAGTCAGGGGTACAGACAGTGTACAGGGAGGGGTACAGAGAGTGTACAGAGTGGGGTATAGACAGTGTGCATGGAAGGGTACAGACAGTGTACAGAGTGGGGTACAGACAGTGTACAGGGAGAGGTACAGACAGTGTACAGGGAGGGGTACAGACAGTGTATAGAGTGGGGTACAGACAGCGTACAGGGATGGTTATAGACACTGTACAGGGAGGGGTACAGACAGTGTACAGGGAGGCGTACAGACAATGTACAGGGAGGGGCACAGACCATGTACAGAGTGGGGTACAGACAGTGTACAGGGAGAGGTACAGACAGTGTACAGGGAGGGGTACAGACAGTGTACAGGGATGGTTATAGACACTGTACAGGGAGGGGTACAGACAGTGTACAGGGTGGTATACAGACTGTGTACAGGGAGGGGTACAGACAGTGTACAGGGAGGCGTACAGACATTGTACAGGGAGGGGTACACACAGTGTACAGAGTGGGGTACAGACAGAGTAAAGTCAGGGGTACAGACAGTGTACAGGGAGGGGTACAGAGATTGTACAGAGTGGGGTGCAGACAGTGTACAGGGAGGGGTACACACAGTGTACAGAGTGGGGTACAGACAGTGTACAGGGAGAGGTACAGACAGTGTACAGGGAGGGGTACAGACAGTGTATAGAGTGGGGTACAGACAGCGTACAGAGTGAGGTACAGACAGTGTACAGGGAGGGGTACAGACCGTGTACAGAGTGGGGTACAGACAGTGTACAGGGAGGGGTACAGACTGTGTACAGAGTGAGGTACAGACAGTGTACAGGGTGGTATACAGACTGTGTACAGGGAGGGGTACAGACAGTGTACAGGGAGGCGTACAGACATTGTACAGGGAGGGGTACACACAGTGTACAGAGTGGGGTACAGACAGTGTGCAGGGTGGGGTACAGACAGTGTACAGATTGGAGTACAGACAATGTACAGGGAGGGGTACAGACAGTGTACAGAGTGAGGTACAGACAGTGTACAGAGTTGGGTATAGGCAGTGTACAGGGAGGGGTACAGACAGGGTACAGAGTGGGGTACAGGCAGTGTACCGAGTGGGGTACAGACAGTATACAGAGTGGGATACAGACAGAGTAAAGTGAGCGGTACAGACAGTGTACAGGGATGGGTACAGACAGTGTACAGGGAGGGGTACAGAGAGTGTACAGGGTGGGGTACAGACAGTGTACAGGGAGGGGTACAGACAGTGTACAGAGTGGGGTACAGACAGTGTACAGTGAGGGGTACAGACAGTGTACAGGGAGGGGTACAGACAGTGTACAGGGAGGGGTACAGACAGTGTACAGGGAGGTATACAGACTGTGCACAGGGAGGGGTACAGACAGTGTACAGAGTGGGGTACAGACAGTGTACAGGGAGAGGTACAGACAGTGTACAGGGAGGGGTACAGACAGTGTATAGAGTGGTGTACAGACAGCGTACAGGGATGGTTATAGACACTGTACAGGGAGGGGTACAGACAGTGTACAGGGAGGTATACAGACTGTGCACAGGGAGGGGTACAGACAGTGTACAGAGTGGGGTACAGACAGTGTACAGGGAGAGGTACAGACAGTGTACAGGGAGGGGTACAGACATTGTACAGGGAGAGGTACAGTGTACAGGGAGAGGTACAGACTGTGTACAGAGTGGGGTACAGACAGTGTACAGGGAGGCATACAGACATTGAACAGGGAGGGGTACACACAGTGTACAGAGTGGGGTACAGACAATGTACAGGGAGGGGTACAGACAGTGTACAGAGTGAGGTACAGACAGTGTACAGGGAAGGGTACAGGCAGTGTACCGAGTGGGGTACAGACAGAGTAAAGTGAGGGGTACAGACAGTGTACAGGGAGAGGTACACACAGTGTATAGAGTGGGGTACAGACAGTGTGCAGGGTGGGGTACAGACAGTGTACAGTGAGGGGTACAGACAGTGTACAGGGAGGAGTACAGGCAGTGTACCGAGTGGGGTACAGACAGTGTACAGAGTGGGGTACAGACAGAGTAAAGTGAGGGGTACAGACAGTGTACAGGGAGGGGTACAGACAGTGTAAAGTGAGGGGTACAGACAGTGTACAGGGAGGGGTACAGAGAGTGTACAGAGTGGGGTATAGACAGTGTGCATGGAAGGGTACAGACAGTGTACAGAGTGGGGTACAGACAGTGTACAGGGAGAGGTACAGACAGTGTACAGGGAGGGGTACAGACAGTGTATAGAGTGGGGTACAGACAGCGTACAGGGATGGTTATAGACACTGTACAGGGAGGGGTACAGACAGTGTACAGGGAGGCGTACAGACAATGTACAGGGAGGGGTACACACAGTGTACAGAGTGGGGTACAGACAGTGTGCAGGGTGGGGTACAGACAGTGTACAGAGTGGAGTACAGACAATGTACAGGGAGGGGTACAGACAGTGTACAGAGTGAGGTACAGACAGTGTACAGGGAGGGGTACAGACCATGTACAGAGTGGGGTACAGACAGTGTACAGGGAGAGGTACAGACAGTGTACAGGGAGGGGTACAGACAGTGTACAGGGATGGTTATAGACACTGTACAGGGAGGGGTACAGACAGTGTACAGGGTGGTATACAGACTGTGTACAGGGAGGGGTACAGACAGTGTACAGGGAGGCGTACAGACATCGTACAGGGAGGGGTACACACAGTGTACAGAGTGGGGTACAGACAGTGTGCAGGGTGGGGTACAGACAGTGTACAGAGTGGAGTACAGACAATGTTCAGGGAGGGGCACAGACAGTGTACAGAGTGAGGTACAGACAGTGTACAGAGTTGGGTATAGGCAGTGTACAGGGAGGGGTCAGACAGGGTACAGAGTGGGGTACAGGCAGTGTACCGAGTGGGGTACAGACAGTATACAGAGTGGGATACAGACAGAGTAAAGTGAGGGGTACAGACAGTGTACAGGGAGGGGTACAGTCAGTGTACAGAGTGGGGTACAGGCAGTGTACAGGGAGGGGTACAGACAGTGTACAGAGTGAGGTACAGACAGTGTACAGGGAGGGGTACAGACCGTGTACAGAGTGGGGTACAGACAGTGTACAGGGAGAGGTACAGACAGTGTACAGGGAGGGGTACAGACAGTGTATAGAGTGGGGTACAGACAGCGTACAGGGATGGTTATAGACACTGTACAGGGAGGGGTACAGACAGTGTACAGGGAGGCATACAGACAATGTACAGGGAGGGGTACACACAGTGTACAGAGTGGGGTACAGACAGTGTGCAGGGTGGGGTACAGACAGTGTACAGAGTGGGGTACAGACAATGTACAGGGAGGGGTACAGACAGTGTACAGAGTGAGGTACAGACAGTGTACAGGGAGGGGTACAGACCATGTACAGAGTGGGGTACAGACAGTGTACAGGGAGGGGTACAGACAGTGTACAGGGATGGTTATAGACACTGTACAGGGAGGGGTACAGACAGTGTACAGGGTGGTATACAGACTGTGTACAGGGAGGGGTACAGACAGTGTACAGGGAGGCGTACAGACATTGTACAGGGAGGGGTACACACAGTGTACAGAGTGGGGTACAGACAGAGTAAAGTCAGGGGTACAGACAGTGTACAGGGAGGGGTACAGAGATTGTACAGAGTGGGGTGCAGACAGTGTACAGGGAGGGGTACAGACAGTGTACAGGGAGGGGTACAGACCATGTACAGAGTGGGGTACAGACAGTGTACAGGGAGGGGTACAGACAGTGTATAGGGAGGGGTACAGACAGCGTACAGAGTGAGGTACAGACAGTGTACAGGGAGGGGTACAGACAATGTACAGAGTGGGGTACAGACAGTGTACAGGGAGGGGTACAGTCAGTGTACAGAGTGAGGTACAGACAGTGTACAGAGTTGGGTACAGACAGTGTACAGGGAGGGGTACAGTCAGTGTACAGAGTGAGGTACAGACAGTGTACAGAGTTGGGTACAGACAGTGTACAGGGAGGAGTACAGTCAGTGTACAGAGTGGGGTACAGACAGAGTAAAGTCAGGGGTACAGACAGTGTACAGGGAGGGGTACAGACCATGTACAGAGTGGGGTACAGACAGTGTACAGGGAGGGAACAGACTGTGTACAGGGAGGGGTACAGACAGTGTACAGGGAGGCGTACAGACATTGTACAGGGAGGGGTACACACAGTGTACAGAGTGGGGTACAGACAGTGTGCAGGGTGGGGTACAGACAGTGTACAGATTGGAGTACAGACAATGTACAGGGAGGGGTACAGACAGTGTACAGAGTGAGGTACAGACAGTGTACAGAGTTGGGTATAGGCAGTGTACAGGGAGGGGTACAGACAGGGTACAGAGTGGGGTACAGGCAGTGTACAGAGTGGGGTACAGACAGTATACAGAGTGGGATACAGACAGAGTAAAGTGAGCGGTACAGACAGTGTACAGGGATGGGTACAGACAGTGTACAGGGAGGGGTACAGAGAGTGTACAGGGTGGGGTACAGACAGTGTACAGGGAGGGGTACAGACAGTGTACAGAGTGGGGTACAGACAGTGTAAAGGGAGGGGTACAGACAGTGTACAGTGAGGGGTACAGACAGTGTACAGGGAGGGGTACAGACAGTGTACAGGGAGGGGTACAGACAGTGTACAGGGAGGTATACAGACTGTGCACAGGGAGGGGTACAGACAGTGTACAGAGTGGGGTACAGACAGTGTACAGGGAGAGGTACAGACAGTGTACAGGGAGGGGTACAGACAGTGTATAGAGTGGTGTACAGACAGCGTACAGGGATGGTTATAGACACTGTACAGGGAGGGGTACAGACAGTGTACAGGGAGGTATACAGACTGTGCACAGGGAGGGGTACAGACAGTGTACAGAGTGGGGTACAGACAGTGTACAGGGAGAGGTACAGACAGTGTACAGGGAGGGGTACAGACATTGTACAGGGAGAGGTACAGTGTACAGGGAGAGGTACAGACTGTGTACAGAGTGGGGTACAGACAGTGTACAGGGAGGCATACAGACATTGAACAGGGAGGGGTACACACAGTGTACAGAGTGGGGTACAGACAATGTACAGGGAGGGGTACAGACAGTGTACAGAGTGAGGTACAGACAGTGTACAGGGAGGGGTACAGACAGTGTACCGAGTGGGGTACAGACAGAGTAAAGTGAGGGGTACAGACAGTGTACAGGGAGAGGTACACACAGTGTATAGAGTGGGGTACAGACAGTGTGCAGGGTGGGGTACAGACAGTGTACAGTGAGGGTACAGACAGTGTACAGGGAGGAGTACAGGCAGTGTACCGAGTGGGGTACAGACAGTGTACAGAGTGGGGTACAGACAGAGTAAAGTGAGGGGTACAGACAGTGTACAGGGAGGGGTACAGACAGAGTAAAGTCAGGGGTACAGACAGTGTACAGGGAGGGGTACAGAGAGTGTACAGAGTGGGGTATAGACAGTGTGCATGGAAGGGTACAGACAGTGTACAGAGTGGGGTACAGACAGTGTACAGGGAGAGGTACAGACAGTGTACAGGGAGGGGTACAGACAGTGTATAGAGTGGGGTACAGACAGCGTACAGGGATGGTTATAGACACTGTACAGGGAGGGGTACAGACAGTGTACAGGGAGGCGTACAGACAATGTACAGGGAGGGGCACAGACCATGTACAGAGTGGGGTACAGACAGTGTACAGGGAGAGGTACAGACAGTGTACAGGGAGGGGTACAGACAGTGTACAGGGATGGTTATAGACACTGTACAGGGAGGGGTACAGACAGTGTACAGGGTGGTATACAGACTGTGTACAGGGAGGGGTACAGACAGTGTACAGGGAGGCGTACAGACATTGTACAGGGAGGGGTACACACAGTGTACAGAGTGGGGTACAGACAGAGTAAAGTCAGGGGTACAGACAGTGTACAGGGAGGGGTACAGAGATTGTACAGAGTGGGGTGCAGACAGTGTACAGGGAGGGGTACACACAGTGTACAGAGTGGGGTACAGACAGTGTACAGGGAGAGGTACAGACAGTGTACAGGGAGGGGTACAGACAGTGTATAGAGTGGGGTACAGACAGCGTACAGAGTGAGGTACAGACAGTGTACAGGGAGGGGTACAGACCGTGTACAGAGTGGGGTACAGACAGTGTACAGGGAGGGGTACAGACTGTGTACAGAGTGAGGTACAGACAGTGTACAGGGTGGTATACAGACTGTGTACAGGGAGGGGTACAGACAGTGTACAGGGAGGCGTACAGACAGTGTACAGGGAGGGGTACACACAGTGTACAGAGTGGGGTACAGACAGTGTGCAGGGTGGGGTACAGACAGTGTACAGATTGGAGTACAGACAATGTACAGGGAGGGGTACAGA
This sequence comes from Hemiscyllium ocellatum, assembly GCF_020745735.1. Taxonomy (NCBI): domain Eukaryota; kingdom Metazoa; phylum Chordata; class Chondrichthyes; order Orectolobiformes; family Hemiscylliidae; genus Hemiscyllium; species Hemiscyllium ocellatum. The sequence continues at coordinate 1,544,676 of NC_083403.1, read as the reverse complement.
CAGTGTACAGAGTGAGGTACAGACAGTGTACAGAGTTGGGTATAGGCAGTGTACAGGGAGGGGTACAGACAGGGTACAGAGTGGGGTACAGGCAGTGTACCGAGTGGGGTACAGACAGTATACAGAGTGGGATACAGACAGAGTAAAGTGAGCGGTACAGACAGTGTACAGGGATGGGTACAGACAGTGTACAGGGAGGGGTACAGAGAGTGTACAGGGTGGGGTACAGACAGTGTACAGGGAGGGGTACAGACAGTGTACAGAGTGGGGTACAGACAGTGTAAAGGGAGGGGTACAGACAGTGTACAGTGAGGGGTACAGACAGTGTACAGGGAGGGGTACAGACAGTGTACAGGGAGGGGTACAGACAGTGTACAGGGAGGTATACAGACTGTGCACAGGGAGGGGTACAGACAGTGTACAGAGTGGGGTACAGACAGTGTACAGGGAGAGGTACAGACAGTGTACAGGGAGGGGTACAGACAGTGTATAGAGTGGTGTACAGACAGCGTACAGGGATGGTTATAGACACTGTACAGGGAGGGGTACAGACAGTGTACAGGGAGGTATACAGACTGTGCACAGGGAGGGGTACAGACAGTGTACAGGGAGAGGTACAGACAGTGTACAGGGAGGGGTACAGACATTGTACAGGGAGAGGTACAGTGTACAGGGAGAGGTACAGACTGTGTACAGAGTGGGGTACAGACAGTGTACAGGGAGGCATACAGACATTGAACAGGGAGGGGTACACACAGTGTACAGAGTGGGGTACAGACAATGTACAGGGAGGGGTACAGACAGTGTACAGAGTGAGGTACAGACAGTGTACAGGGAAGGGTACAGGCAGTGTACCGAGTGGGGTACAGACAGAGTAAAGTGAGGGGTACAGACAGTGTACAGGGAGAGGTACACACAGTGTATAGAGTGGGGTACAGACAGTGTGCAGGGTGGGGTACAGACAGTGTACAGTGAGGGGTACAGACAGTGTACAGGGAGGAGTACAGGCAGTGTACCGAGTGGGGTACAGACAGTGTACAGAGTGGGGTACAGACAGAGTAAAGTGAGGGGTACAGACAGTGTACAGGGAGGGGTACAGACAGAGTAAAGTCAGGGGTACAGACAGTGTACAGGGAGGGGTACAGAGAGTGTACAGAGTGGGGTATAGACAGTGTGCATGGAAGGGTACAGACAGTGTACAGAGTGGGGTACAGACAGTGTACAGGGAGAGGTACAGACAGTGTACAGGGAGGGGTACAGACAGTGTATAGAGTGGGGTACAGACAGCGTACAGGGATGGTTATAGACACTGTACAGGGAGGGGTACAGACAGTGTACAGGGAGGCGTACAGACAATGTACAGGGAGGGGTACACACAGTGTACAGAGTGGGGTACAGACAGTGTGCAGGGTGGGGTACAGACAGTGTACAGAGTGGAGTACAGACAATGTACAGGGAGGGGTACAGACAGTGTACAGAGTGAGGTACAGACAGTGTACAGGGAGGGGTACAGACCATGTACAGAGTGGGGTACAGACAGTGTACAGGGAGAGGTACAGACAGTGTACAGGGATGGTTATAGACACTGTACAGGGAGGGGTACAGACAGTGTACAGGGTGGTATACAGACTGTGTACAGGGAGGGGTACAGACAGTGTACAGGGAGGCGTACAGACATCGTACAGGGAGGGGTACACACAGTGTACAGAGTGGGGTACAGACAGTGTGCAGGGTGGGGTACAGACAGTGTACAGAGTGGAGTACAGACAATGTTCAGGGAGGGGCACAGACAGTGTACAGAGTGAGGTACAGACAGTGTACAGAGTTGGGTATAGGCAGTGTACAGGGAGGGGTCAGACAGGGTACAGAGTGGGGTACAGGCAGTGTACCGAGTGGGGTACAGACAGTATACAGAGTGGGATACAGACAGAGTAAAGTGAGGGGTACAGACAGTGTACAGGGAGGGGTACAGTCAGTGTACAGAGTGGGGTACAGGCAGTGTACAGGGAGGGGTACAGACAGTGTACAGAGTGAGGTACAGACAGTGTACAGGGAGGGGTACAGACCGTGTACAGAGTGGGGTACAGACAGTGTACAGGGAGAGGTACAGACAGTGTACAGGGAGGGGTACAGACAGTGTATAGAGTGGGGTACAGACAGCGTACAGGGATGGTTATAGACACTGTACAGGGAGGGGTACAGACAGTGTACAGGGAGGCATACAGACAATGTACAGGGAGGGGTACACACAGTGTACAGAGTGGGGTACAGACAGTGTGCAGGGTGGGGTACAGACAGTGTACAGAGTGGGGTACAGACAATGTACAGGGAGGGGTACAGACAGTGTACAGAGTGAGGTACAGACAGTGTACAGGGAGGGGTACAGACCATGTACAGAGTGGGGTACAGACAGTGTACAGGGAGGGGTACAGACAGTGTACAGGGTTGGTTATAGACACTGTACAGGGAGGGGTACAGACAGTGTACAGGGTGGTATACAGACTGTGTACAGGGAGGGGTACAGACAGTGTACAGGGAGGCGTACAGACATTGTACAGGGAGGGGTACACACAGTGTACAGAGTGGGGTACAGACAGAGTAAAGTCAGGGGTACAGACAGTGTACAGGGAGGGGTACAGAGATTGTACAGAGTGGGGTGCAGACAGTGTACAGGGAGGGGTACAGACAGTGTACAGGGAGGGGTACAGACCATGTACAGAGTGGGGTACAGACAGTGTACAGGGAGGGGTACAGACAGTGTATAGGGAGGGGTACAGACAGCGTACAGAGTGAGGTACAGACAGTGTACAGGGAGGGGTACAGACAATGTACAGAGTGGGGTACAGACAGTGTACAGGGAGGGGTACAGTCAGTGTACAGAGTGAGGTACAGACAGTGTACAGAGTTGGGTACAGACAGTGTACAGGGAGGGGTACAGTCAGTGTACAGAGTGAGGTACAGACAGTGTACAGAGTTGGGTACAGACAGTGTACAGGGAGGAGTACAGTCAGTGTACAGAGTGGGGTACAGACAGAGTAAAGTCAGGGGTACAGACAGTGTACAGGGAGGGGTACAGACCATGTACAGAGTGGGGTACAGACAGTGTACAGGGAGGGAACAGACAGTGTACAGGGAGGAGTACAGTCAGTGTACAGAGTGGGGTGCAGACAGTGTACAGGGAGAGGTACAGACAGTGTACAGAGTGGGGTACAGACAGCGTACAGGGATGGTTATAGACAGTGTACAGGGAGGGGTACAGACAGTGTACAGGGAGGTATACAGACTGTGTACAGGGAGGGGTACAGACAGTGTACAGGGAGGCGTACAGACATTGTACAGGGAGGGGTACACACAGTGTACAGAGTGGGGTACAGACAGTGTGCAGGGTGGGGTACAGACAGTGTACAGAGTGAAGTACAGACAATGTACAGGGAGGGGTACAGACAGTGTACAGAGTGAGGTACAGACAGTGTACAGAGTTGGGTACAGACAGTGTACAGGGAGGGAACAGACAGTGTACAGGGAGGAGTACAGTCAGTGTACAGAGTGGGGTACAGACAGAGTAAAGTCAGGGGTGCAGACAGTGTACAGGGAGGGGTACAGACAGTGTACAGGGAGAGGTACAGACAGTGTACAGTGAGGGGTACAGACAGTGTATAGAGTGGGGTACAGACAGTGTACAGGAAGGTATACAGACTGTGTACAGGGAGGGGTACAGACAGGGTACAGAGTGGGGTACAGGCAGTGTACTGAGTGGGGTACAGACAGTGTACAGGGAGGGAACAGACAGTGTACAGGGAGGAGTACAGTCAGTGTACAGAGTGGGGTGCAGACAGTGTACAGGGAGAGGTACAGACAGTGTACAGAGTGGGGTACAGACAGCGTACAGGGATGGTTATAGACACTGTACAGGGAGGGGTACAGACAGTGTACAGGGAGGTATACAGACTGTGTACAGGGAGGGGTACAGACAGCGTACAGGGATGGTTATAGACACTGTACAGGGAGGGGTACAGACAGTGTACAGGGAGGCATACAGACAATGTACAGGGAGGGGTACACACAGTGTACAGAGTGGGGTACAGACAGTGTGCAGGGTGGGGTACAGACAGTGTACAGAGTGGGGTACAGACAATGTACAGGGAGGGGTACAGACAGTGTACAGAGTGAGGTACAGACAGTGTACAGGGAGGGGTACAGACCATGTACAGAGTGGGGTACAGACAGTGTACAGGGAGAGGTACAGACAGTGTACAGGGAGGGGTACAGACAGTGTACAGGGATGGTTATAGACACTGTACAGGGAGGGGTACAGACAGTGTACAGGGTGGTATACAGACTGTGTACAGGGAGGGTACAGACAGTGTACAGGGAGGCGTACAGACATTGTACAGGGAGGGGTACACACAGTGTACAGAGTGGGGTACAGACAGAGTAAAGTCAGGGGTACAGACAGTGTACAGGGAGGGGTACAGAGATTGTACAGAGTGGGGTGCAGACAGTGTACAGGGAGGGGTACAGACAGTGTACAGGGAGGGGTACAGACCATGTACAGAGTGGGGTACAGACAGTGTACAGGGAGGGGTACAGACAGTGTATAGGGAGGGGTACAGACAGCGTACAGAGTGAGGTACAGACAGTGTACAGGGAGGGGTACAGACAATGTACAGAGTGGGGTACAGACAGTGTACAGGGAGGGGTACAGTCAGTGTACAGAGTGAGGTACAGACAGTGTACAGAGTTGGGTACAGACAGTGTACAGGGAGGGGTACAGTCAGTGTACAGAGTGAGGTACAGACAGTGTACAGAGTTGGGTACAGACAGTGTACAGGGAGGAGTACAGTCAGTGTACAGAGTGGGGTACAGACAGAGTAAAGTCAGGGGTACAGACAGTGTACAGGGAGGGGTACAGACATGTACAGAGTGGGGTACAGACAGTGTACAGGGAGGGAACAGACAGTGTACAGGGAGGAGTACAGTCAGTGTACAGAGTGGGGTGCAGACAGTGTACAGGGAGAGGTACAGACAGTGTACAGAGTGGGGTACAGACAGCGTACAGGGATGGTTATAGACAGTGTACAAGGAGGGGTACAGACAGTGTACAGGGAGGTATACAGACTGTGTACAGGGAGGGGTACAGACAGTGTACAGGGAGGCGTACAGACATTGTACAGGGAGGGGTACACACAGTGTACAGAGTGGGGTACAGACAGTGTGCAGGGTGGGGTACAGACAGTGTACAGAGTGAAGTACAGACAATGTACAGGGAGGGGTACAGACAGTGTACAGAGTGAGGTACAGACAGTGTACAGAGTTGGGTACAGACAGTGTACAGGGAGGGAACAGACAGTGTACAGGGAGGAGTACAGTCAGTGTACAGAGTGGGGTACAGACAGAGTAAAGTCAGGGGTGCAGACAGTGTACAGGGAGGGGTACAGACAGTGTACAGTGAGGGGTACAGACAGTGTATAGAGTGGGGTACAGACAGTGTACAGGGAGAGGTACAGACAGTGTACAGTGAGGGGTACAGACAGTGTATAGAGTGGGGTACAGACAGCGTACAGGAAGGTATACAGACTGTGTACAGGGAGGGGTACAGACAGGGTACAGAGTGGGGTACAGGCAGTGTACTGAGTGGGGTACAGACAGTGTACAGGGAGGGAACAGACAGTGTACAGGGAGGAGTACAGTCAGTGTACAGAGTGGGGTGCAGACAGTGTACAGGGAGAGGTACAGACAGTGTACAGAGTGGGGTACAGACAGCGTACAGGGATGGTTATAGACACTGTACAGGGAGGGGTACAGACAGTGTACAGGGAGGTATACAGACTGTGTACAGGGAGGGGTACAGACAGTGTACAGGGAGGCGTACAGACATTGTACAGGGAGGGGTACACACAGTGTACAGAGTGGGGTACAGACAGTGTGCAGGGTGGGTTACAGACAGTGTACAGGGAGGGGTACAGACAGTGTACAGAGTGAGGTACAGACAGTGTACAGGGAGGGGTACAGACAGTGTACAGAGTGGGGTACAGACAGAGTAAAGTCAGGGGTGCAGACAGTGTACAGGGAGGGGTACACACAGTGTACAGAGTGGGGTACAGACAGTGTACAGGGAGAGGTACAGACAGTGTACAGGGAGGGGTACAGACAGTGTATAGAGTGGGGTACAGACAGCGTACAGGGATGGTTATAGACACTGTACAGGGAGGGGTACAGACAGTGTACAGGAAGGTATACAGACTGTGTACAGGGAGGGGTACAGACAGTGTACAGGGAGGCGTACAGACATTGTACAGGGAGGGGTACACACAGTGTACAGAGTGGGGTACAGACAGTGTGCAGGGTGGGGTACAGACAGTGTACAGAGTGGAGTACAGACAATGTACAGGAAGGGGTACAGACAGTGTACAGAGTGAGGTACAGACAGTGTACAGGGAGGGGTACAGACGTGTACAGAGTGGGGTACAGACAGTGTACAGGGAGAGGTACAGACAGTGTACAGGGAGGGGTACAGACAGTGTACAGGGAGGGGTACAGACAGTGTACAGGGTGGTATACAGACTGTGTACAGGGAGGGGTACAGACAGTGTACAGAGTGAGGTACAGACAGTGTACAGAGTTGGGTATAGGCAGTGTACAGGGTGGGGTACAGACAGGGTACAGAGTGGGGTACAGGCAGTGTACCGAGTTGGGTACAGACAGTGTACAGAGTGGGATACAGACAGAGTAAAGTGAGGGGTACAGACAGTGTACAGGGATGGATACAGACAGTGTACAGGGAGGGGTACAGAGAGTGTACAGGGTGGGGTACAGACAGTGTACAGGGAGGGGTACAGACAGTGTACAGAGTGGGGTACAGACAGAGTAAAGTGAGGGTACGGACAGTATACAGGGATGGGTACAGAGAGTGTACAGAGAGGGGTACAGACAGTGTACAGGGATGGGTACAGAGAGTGTACAGAGATGGGTACAGACAGAGTAAAGTGAGGTGTACAGACAGTGTACAGGGAGGGGTACAGACAGTGTACAGGGTTGGATACAGACTGTGCACAGAGTGGGGTACAGACTGTGTACAGGGATGGGTACAAGGAGTGTACAGGGAGGGGTACAGAGAGTGTACAGGGAGGGATACAGAGACTGTACAGAGTGGGGTACAGACAGTGTACAGGGTGGGGTACAGACAGTCTACAGGGAGGGAACAGACAGTGTACAGGGAGGAGTACAGTCAGTGTACAGAGTGGGGTGCAGACAGTGTACAGGGAGGGTACAGACAGTGTACAGGGAGGGGTACAGACAGTGTATAGAGTGGGGTACAGACAGCGTACAGGGATGGTTATAGACACTGTACAGGGAGGGGTACAGACAGTGTACAGGAAGGTATACAGACTGTGTACAGGGAGGGGTACAGACAGTGTACAGGGAGGCGTACAGACATTGTACAGGGAGGGGTACACACAGTGTACAGAGTGGGGTACAGACAGTGTGCAGGGTGGGGTACAGACAGTGTACAGAGTGGAGTACAGACAATGTACAGGAAGGGGTACAGACAGTGTACAGAGTGAGGTACAGACAGTGTACAGGGAGGGGTACAGACCGTGTACAGAGTGGGGTACAGACAGTGTACAGGGAGAGGTACAGACAGTGTACAGGGAGGGGTACAGACAGTGTACAGGGAGGGGTACAGACAGTGTACAGGGTGGTATACAGACTGTGTACAGGGAGGGGTACAGACAGTGTACAGAGTGAGGTACAGACAGTGTACAGAGTTGGGTATAGGCAGTGTACAGGGTGGGGTACAGACAGGGTACAGAGTGGGGTACAGACAGAGTAAAGTGAGGGGTACAGACAGTGTACAGGGATGGATACAGACAGTGTACAGGGAGGGGTACAGAGAGTGTACAGGGTGGGGTACAGACAGTGTACAGGGAGGGGTACAGACAGTGTACAGAGTGGGGTACAGACAGAGTAAAGTGAGGGTACGGACAGTATACAGGGATGGGTACAGAGAGTGTACAGAGAGGGGTACAGACAGTGTACAGGGATGGGTACAGAGAGTGTACAGAGATGGGTACAGACAGAGTAAAGTGAGTGGTACAGACAGTGTACAGGGAGGGGTACAGACAGTGTACAGGGTTGGATACAGACTGTGCACAGAGTGGGGTACAGACTGTGTACAGGGATGGGTACAAGGAGTGTACAGGGAGGGGTACAGAGAGTGTACAGGGAGGGATACAGAGACTGTACAGAGTGGGGTACAGACAGTGTACAGGGTGGGGTACAGACAGTCTACAGGGAGGGAACAGACAGTGTACAGGGAGGAGTACAGTCAGTGTACAGAGTGGGGTGCAGACAGTGTACAGGGAGAGGTACAGACAGTGTACAGGGAGGGGTACAGACAGTGTATAGAGTGGGGTACAGACAGCGTACAGGGATGGTTATAGACACTGTACAGGGAGGGGTACAGACAGTGTACAGGAAGGTATACAGACTGTGTACAGGGAGGGGTACAGACTGTGTACAGGGAGGCGTACAGACAGTGTACAGGGAGGGGTACACACAGTGTACAGAGTGGGGTACAGACAGTGTGCAGGGTGGGGTACAGACAGTGTACAGAGTGGAGTACAGACAATGTACAGGGAGGGGTACAGACAGTGTACAGAGTGAGGTACAGACAGTGTACAGGGAGGGGTACAGACCGTGTACAGAGTGGGGTACAGACAGTGTACAGGGAGGGGTACAGTCAGTGTACAGAGTGAGGTACAGACAGTGTACAGGGAGGGAACAGACAGTGTACAGGGAGGAGTACAGTCAGTGTACAGAGTGGGGTGCAGACAGTGTACAGGGAGAGGTACAGACAGTGTACAGAGTGGGGTACAGACAGCGTACAGGGATGGTTATAGACACTGTACAGGGAGGGGTACAGACAGTGTACAGGGAGGGGTACAGACAGTGTACAGGGAGGTATACAGACTGTGTACAGGGAGGGGTACAGACAGTGTACAGGGAGGCGTACAGACATTGTACAGGGAGGGTTACACACAGTGTACAGAGTGGGGTACAGACAGTGTGCAGGGTGGGGTACAGACAGTGTACAGAGTGGAGTACAGACAATGTACAGGGAGGGGTACAGACAGTGTACAGAGTGAGGTACAGACAGTGTACAGGGAGGGGTACAGACCGTGTACAGAGTGGGGTACAGACAGAGTAAAGTCAGGGGTACAGACAGTGTACAGGGAGGGGTACAGAGAGTGTACAGAGTGGGGTATAGACAGTGCACATGGAAGGGTGCAGACTGTGTACAGGGAGGGGTACACACAGTGTACAGAGTGGGGTACAGACAGTGTACAGGGAGAGGTACAGACAGTGTACAGGGAGGGGTACAGACAGTGTACAGAGTGGGGTACAGACAGCGTACAGGGATGGTTATAGACACTGTACAGGGAGGGGTACAGACAGTGTACAGGAAGGTATACAGACTGTGTACAGGGAGGGGTACAGACAGTGTACAGGGAGGCGTACAGACATTGTACAGGGAGGGGTACACACAGTGTACAGAGTGGGGTACAGACAGTGTGCAGGGAGAGGTACAGACAGTGTACAGGGAGGGGTACAGACAGTGTACAGAGTGGGGTACAGACAGTGTACAGGGATGGTTACAGACACTGTACAGGGAGGGGTACAGACAGTGTACAGGAAGGTATACAGACTGTGTACAGGGAGGGGTACAGACAGTGTACAGGGAGGGTACAGACAGTGTACAGGGAGGGGTACACACAGTGTACAGAGTGGGGTACAGACAGTGTGCAGGGTGGGGTACAGACAGTGTACAGAGTGGGTACAGACAATGTACAGGGAGGGGTACAGACAGTGTACAGAGTGAGGTACAGACAGTGTACAGGGAGGGGTACAGTCAGTGTACAGAGTGGGGTACAGGCAGTGTACAGGGAGGGGTACAGACAGTGTACAGAGTGAGGTACAGACAGTGTACAGGGAGGGGTACAGACCGTGTACAGAG
>NC_083403.1:1477397-1534158 GCF_020745735.1 Hemiscyllium ocellatum | reverse complement strand
GGAGGGGTACAGACAGTGTACAGTGTAGGGTACAGACAGTGTACAGGGAGGGGTACAGACAGTGTACAGTGAGGGGTACAGACAGTGTACAGAGAGGGGTACAGACAGTGTACAGGGAGGGGTGCAGACAGTGTACAGGGTGGGGTACAGACAGTGTACAGGAGGGGTACAGACAGTGTACTGTGAGGGGTACAGACAGTGTACAGACTTGGGTACAGACAGAGTACAGGGAGGGGTACAGACAGTGTACAGGGTGGGGTACAGACAGTGTACAGAGTGGGGTACAGACAGTGTACAGGGAGGGGTACAGACAGTGTGCAGTGTAGGGTACAGACAGTGTACAGGGAGGGGTACAGACAGTGTACAGTGAGGGGTACAGACAGTGTACAGAGTGGGGTACAGACAGTGTACAGGAGGGGTACAGACAGTGTACAGGGAGGGTACAGACAGTGTACAGTGTAGGGTACAGACAGTGTACAGGGAGGGGTACAGTCAGTGTACAGAGTTGGGTACAGACAGTGTTCAGAGTGGGGTACAGACAGTGTACAGAGTGGGGTACAGACAGTGTACAGGGAGGGGTACAGACAGTGTACAGAGTGTGGTACAGACAGTGTACAGATTGGGGTACAGAGAGTGTACAGGGAGGGGTACAGACAGTGTACAGTGAGGGGTACAGACAGTGTACAGGGAGGGGTACAGACAGTGTACAGAGTGGGGTACAGACAGTGTACAGGGAGGCGTACAGACAGTGTACAGTGAGGGGTACAGACAGTGTACAGGGAGGGATACTGACAATGTACAGAGTGGGGTACAGACAATGTACAGGGAGGGGTACAGACAGTGTACAGGGAGGGGTACAGACAGTGTACAGGGAGGCGTACAGACAGTGTACAGGGAGAGGCACAGAGGGTGTACAGGGAGGGGTACAGGCCGTGTACAGGGAGAGGAACATACTGTGTACAGGGATGGGTACAGGGAGTGTACAGGGTGTGGTACAGACAGTGTGCAGAGTGGGGTACAGACAGTGTACAGGGATGGGTACAGAGAGTGTACAGTGTGGGGTACAGACAGTGTACAGTGAGGGGTATAGACTGTGTACAGGGAGTGATACAGACAGTGTACAGGGAGGGGGACACACAGTGTACAGGGAGGGGTACAGACAATGTACAGGGAGGGGTACAGACTGTGCACAGGGACGGGTACAGGCAGTGTACAGGGAGGTGTACAGACAGTGTACAGTGAGGGGTACAGACAGTGTACAGGGAGGGGTACAGACAGTGTACAGGGAGGGCTACAGACAGTGTGTAGTGTGGGGTACAGAGAGTGTACAGAGTGGGGTACAGCATGTGTAACAGGGAGGGGTGCAGACAGTGTACAGTGAGGTGTACACATAGTGTACAGAGTGGGGTACAGACAGTGTACAGGGAGGGATACAGACAGTGTACAGGGAGGGGTACAGACAGTGTACAGTGTGGGGTACAGAGTGAGGAACAGACAGTGTACAGGGAGGGGTACAGACAGTGTACAGGGAGGGGTACAGTCAGTGTACAGAGTGGGGCACAGGCAGTGTACAGGGAGGGTACAGACAGTGTACAGAGTTGGGTACAGACAGTGTACAGTGAGGGGTACAGACCGTGTACAGAGTGGGGTACAGACAGTGTACCGGGAGGGGTACAGACAGTGTACAGAGTAGGGTACAGGCAGAGTACAGTGAGGGGTACAGACAATATACAGTGTGGGGTACAGACAGTGTACAGTGAGGGGGACAGACTGTGAACAGGGAGGGGTACAGACAGTGTCCAGAGTGGGGAACAGACAGTGTACAGAGTAGGGAACAGACAGTGTACAGGGAGGGGTACAGACAGTGTACAGAGTTGGGTACAGACAGTGTACAGTGAGGGGTACAGACCGTGTACAGAGTGGGGTACAGACAGTGTACAGGGAGGTGTACAGACAGTGTACAGTGTAGGGTACAGACAGTGTACAGTGAGGGGTACAGACAGTGTACAGGGTGGGGTACAGACAGTGTACAGAGTGGGGTACAGGCAGTGCACAGTGAGGGGTACAGACAGTGTACAGTGAGAGGTACAGGCAGTGTACAGTGAGGGGTACAGACAGTGTACAGTGAGGGGTACAGACAGTGTACAGAGTGTGGTACAGGCAGTGTACAGGGAGAGGTACTGAGAGTGTACAGTGAGGGGTACAGACAGTGTACAGGGATGGGTACAGACAGTGTACAGAGTGTGGTACAGACAGTGTGCAGAGTGGGGTACAGACAGTGTACAGGGAGGGGTACAGACAGTGTACAGTGTTGGGTACAGACAGTGTGCAGAGTGGGGTACAGGCAGTGTACAGGGAGGGGTACAGACAGTGTACAGGGAGGGGTACGGACAGTGTACAGAGTGTGGTACAGACAGTGTACAGATTGGGGTACAGACAGTGTACAGGGAGGGGTACAGACAATGCACAGTACGGTGTACAGACAGTGTACAGGGAGTGGTATAGACAGTGTACAGGGAGGGGTACAGACAATGTACAGAGTGGTGTACAGACAGTGTACAGGGAGGGGTACAGACTGTGTACAGGGAGGGGTACAGACAGTGTACAGAGTGGGGTACAGACAGTGTACAGGGAGGGGTACAGACAGTGTACAGAGTGGGGTACAGACAGGGTACAGAGTGTGGTACAGACAGTGTACAGGGAGAGGCACAGAGAGTGTACAGGGAGGGGTACAGACATTGCACAGAGTGTGGTACAGACAGTGTACAGATTGGGGTACAGACAGTGTACAGGGAGGCGTACAGACCGTGTACAGGGAGAGGAACATACTGTGTACAGGGATGGGTACAGGGAGTGTACAGGGTGTGGTACAGACAGTGTGCAGAGTGAGGTACAGACAGTGTACAGGGATGGGTACAGAGAGTGTACAGGGAAGGGCACAGACAGTATAGAGGGAGGGGTACAGGCAGTGTACAAAGTGGGGTACAGACAGTGTACGGGGAGGGGGACACACAGTGTACAGGGAGGGGTACAGACAATGTACAGGGAGGGGTACAGAGAGTGTACAGTGTGGGGTACAGACAGTGTACAGTGAGGGGTATAGACTGTGTACAGGGAGTGGTACAGACAGTGTACAGGGAGGGGGACACACAGTGTACAGGGAGGGGTACAGACAATGTACAGGGAGGGGTACAGACTGTGCACAGGGACGGGTACAGGCAGTGTACAGGGAGGTGTACAGACAGTGTACAGTGAGGGGTACAGACAGTGTACAGGGAGGGGTACAGACAGTGTACAGGGAGGGGTACAGACAGTGTACAGGGAGGGCTACAGACAGTGTACAGAGTGGGGTACAGCATGTGTAACAGGGAGGGGTGCAGACAGTGTACAGTGAGGTGTACACATAGTGTACAGAGTGGGGTACAGACAGTGTACAGGGAGGGATACAGACAGTGTACAGGGAGGGGTACAGACAGTGTACAGTGTGGGGTACAGAGTGGGGAACAGACAGTGTACAGGGAGGGGTACAGACAGTGTACAGGGAGGGGTACAGTCAGTGTACAGAGTGGGGCACAGGCAGTGTACAGGGAGGGGTACAGACAGTGTACAGAGTTGGGTACAGACAGTGTACAGTGAGGGGTACAGACCGTGTACAGAGTGGGGTACAGACAGTGTACAGGGAGGGGTACAGACAGTGTACAGAGTAGGGTACAGGCAGAGTACAGTGAGGGGTACAGACAATATACAGTGTGGGGTACAGACAGTGTACAGTGAGGGGGACAGACTGTGAACAGGGAGGGGTACAGACAGTGTCCAGAGTGGGGAACAGACAGTGTACAGAGTGGGGAACAGACAGTGTACAGGGAGGGGTACAGACAGTGTACAGAGTTGGGTACAGACAGTGTACAGTGAGGGGTACAGACCGTGTACAGAGTGGGGTACAGACAGTGTACAGGGAGGTGTACAGACAGTGTACAGTGTAGGGTACAGACAGTGTACAGTGAGGGGTACAGACAGTGTACAGGGTGGGGTACAGACAGTGTACAGAGTGGGGTACAGGCAGTGCACAGTGAGGGGTACAGACAGTGTACAGTGAGAGGTACAGGCAGTGTACCGTGAGGGGTACAGACAGTGTACAGTGAGGGGTACAGACAGTGTACAGAGTGTGGTACAGGCAGTGTACAGGGAGAGGTACTGAGAGTGTACAGTGAGGGGTACAGACAGTGTACAGGGATGGGTACAGACAGTGTACAGAGTGTGGTACAGACAGTGTGCAGAGTGGGGTACAGACAGTGTACAGGGAGGGGTACAGACAGTGTACAGAGTTGGGTACAGACAGTGTGCAGAGTGGGGTACAGACAGTGTACAGAGTGGGGTACAGACAGTGTACAGGGAGGGGTACAGACAGTGTACAGAGTGTGGTACAGACAGTGTACAGATTGGGGTACAGACAGTGTACAGGGAGGGAACAGACAGTGTACAGTGAGGGGTACAGACAATGCACAGTATGGTGTACAGACAGTGTACAGGGAGGGGTATAGACAGTGTACAGGGAGGGGTACAGACAATGTACAGAGTGGTGTACAGACAGTGTACAGTGAGGGGTACAGACTGTGTACAGGGAGGGGTACAGACAGTGTACAGAGTGGGGTACAGACAGTGTACAGGGAGGGGTACAGACAGTGTACAGAGTGGGGTACAGACAGGTTACAGAGTGTGGTACAGACAGTGTACAGGGAGAGGCACAGAGAGTGTACAGGGAGGGGTACAGACAGTGTACAGAGTGTGGTACAGACAGTGTACAGATTGGGGTACAGACAGTGTACAGGGAGGCGTACAGACCGTGTACAGGGAGAGGAACATACTGTGTACAGGGATGGGTACAGGGAGTGTACAGGGTGTGGTACAGACAGTGTGCAGAGTGGGGTACAGACAGTGTACAGGGATGGGTACAGAGAGTGTACAGTGAGGGGTACAGACAGTGTACAGGGAGGGGTACAGACAATGTACAGGGAAGGGCACAGACAGTATAGAGGGAGGGGTACAGGCAGTGTACAAAATGGGGTACAGACAGTGTGCAGAGTGGGGTACACACAGTGTACAGAGTGTGGTACAGACAGTGTACGGGGAGGGGTACAGACAGTGTACAGAGTGTGGTACAGACAGTGTACAGGGAGGGGTACAGACAGTGTACAGTGAGGGGTACAGACAGTGTACAGGGAGGGAACAGACAGTGTACAGTGTGGGGTACGGACAGAGTACAGTGAGGGGTACAGACAACGTACAGTGTGGGGTACAGACAGTGTACAGGGAGGGGTACAGAGCGTGAACAGTTTCGGGTACATACAGTGTACAGTGAGGGAACAGACAGTGTACAGGGAGGGGGACACACAGTGTACAGGGAGGCGTACAGACAATGTACAGAGTGGGGTAAGTACAGTGTACAGAGTGGGGTACAGACAATGTACAGGGAGGGGTACAGACTGTGCACAGGGAGGGGTACAGACAGTGTACAGGGAGGGGTACAGACAGTGTACAGGGAGGGCTACAGACAGTGTGTAGTGTGGGGTACAAAGAGCGTACAGAGTGGGGTACAGCATGTGTAACAGGGAGGGGTACAGACTGTGTACAGTGAGGTGTACACACAGTGTACAGAGTGGGGTACAGACAGTGTACAGGGAGGGGTACAGACAGTGTACAGAGTGGGGTACAGACAGGGTACAGAGTGTGGTACAGACAGTGTACAGGGAGAGGCACAGAGAGTGTACAGGGAGGGGTACAGAGGGTGTACAGAGTGGGGTGCAGACAGTGTACAGGGAGGCGTACAGACCGTGTACAGGGAGAGGAACATACTGTGTACAGGGATGGGTACAGGGAGTGTGCAGGGTGTGGTACGGACAGTGTGCAGAGTGGGGTACAGACAGTGTACAGGGATGGGTACAGAGAGTGTACAGGGAAGGGCACAGACAGTATAGAGGGAGGGGTACAGGCAGTGTACAAAGTTGGGTACAGACAGTGCGCAGAGTGGGGTACAGACAGTGTACAGAATGGGGTACAGACAGTGTACAGGGAGGGGTACAGAGAGTGTACAGTGAGGGGTACAGACAGTGTACAGGGAGGGGTACAGACAGTGTACAGGGAGGGAACAGACAGTGTACAGTGTGGGGTACAGACAGAGTACAGTGAGGGGTACAGACAACGTACAGTGTGGGGTACAGACAGTGTACAGTGAGGGGTACAGACTGTGTACCGGGAGGGGTACAGACAGTGTACAAAGTGGGGTACAGACAGTGTACAGGGAGGGGTACAGAGCATGAACAGTTTCGGGTACACACAGTGTAGAGTGAGGGAACAGACAATGTACAGGGAGGGGTACAGACTGTGCACAGGGAGGGGTACAGGCAGTGTACAGGGAGGGGTACAGACAGTGTACAGGGAGGGGTACAGGCAGTGTACAGGGAGGGGTACAGACAGTGTACAGGGAGGGCTACAGACAGTGTGTAGTGTGGGGTACAGAGAGCGTACAGAGTGGGGTACAGCATGTGTAACAGGGAGGGGTACAGACTGTGTTTAGTGAGGTGTACACACAGTGTACAGAGTGGGGTACAGACAGTGTAATGTGAGGGGTACAGACAGAGTACAGAGTGGGGTACAGGCAGTGTACAGAGCTGGGTACTGGCAGTGCACAGATTGGGGTACAGACAGTGTACAGGGAGGGGTACAGACAGTGTACAGAGTGGGGTACAGACAGAGTACAGAGTGGGGTACAGGCAGTGTACAGAGTGGGGTACAGGCAGTGTACAGTGTGGGGTACAGACAGTATACAGTGAGGGGTACAGACAGTATACAGGGAGAGGTACAGACAGTGTACAGGGAGGGATACAGACAGTGTACAGAGTGGGGTACAGGCAGTATACGGGGAGGGGTACAGTGTGCAGGGAGGGGTACAGACAGTGTACATTGTCTGTACCCCAGTCTGTACACTTACTGTACCCCAATCTGTACTCTGTCTGTGTCCCACTCTGTACACTGTCTGTACCCCACTCTGTACACTGACTGGACCCCAAACTGTACAGAGTGTGGTCCAGACAGTGTATAGCGAGGGGTACATACAATGTACAGGGAGGGGTACAGACTGTGTACAGACTGGGGTACAGACAGTGTACAGCGAGGGATACAGACAGTGTACAGACTGGGGTACAGACAGTGTACAGGGAGGGACACAAACAGTGTACAGAGTGGGGTACAGACAGTCTACAGGGAAGGATACAGTCAGTTTACAGAGTGGGATACAGATAGTGTACAGTGAGGGGTACAGACAGTGTACAGTGTGGGGTACAGACAATGTACAGTGTGGGGTACAGTCAGTGTACAGGAAGGCGTACAGACAGTGGTGAAAGTGTGTTGCTGGAAAAGCGCAGCGGGTCAGGCAGCATCCAAGGAGCAGGAAATGTGACGTTTCGGGCATAAGCCCTTCATCAGCATTTCCTGTCAACGCGGCCAGTGTCGAGGGATGTGTACACACAGGATCCATCCAGGGATGTTTGTGACAGTCTAACCACTGCTCCCCCCCAAACCACTCCCCATCCTGACTCGGAAATATCTCCCCGTTCCTTCCCTGTCACTGGATTGTAATCCGGGGGTGGTACGGTGGCTCAGTGGGTTAGCATCGCTGCCTCACAGCGCCAGGGTCCCGGGTTCGTTCCCAGCCTCGGGTGACAGACTGTGTGGAGGTTACACATTCTCCCCGGGGCTGTGTGGGCTTCCTGCAGTTTCCTCCCACAGTCCAAAGATGTGCTGGTCAGGGTGGATTGGCCAGGCTGCATTGCCTGTAGTGTTATGGGAAATGGGTCTGGGTGGGTTACTCTTCGGCGGGTCAGTGTGGAATGGTTGGGCCGAATGGCCTGTTTCCACACTGTAGGGAATCTAATCGAATCTAATTCCCTCCCGAAGGAAATACTTTGCAAGTCAAGAATAAGAGAAGAGGCTGTGGTGGTTTTATGAAGGGGACATCATGTTTAACAAGGTGAGTGGAGCCCCCTTTGCTCAAAGATCACGGGGAACCCGTAGATGAGGTGCATTTGGATTTCCAGAAGGTGAGACACTGAAGGCAACATGAAACATTAATCAAACTCAGGGAGAGTTCATGGTGTTACAGGGAATAACTCGCCTGGCAGGGGCTTGGCTAGCAACAGGAAATCTTCGAGTAAAAAATGAGGTCTGCAGATGCTGGAGATCACAGCTGCAAATGTGTTGCTGGTCAAAGCACAGCAGGCCAGGCAGCATCTCAGGAATAGACAATTCGACGTTTCGAGCATAAGCCCTTCATCAGGAATGAAGGGCTTATGCTCGAAACGTCGAATTCTCTATTCCTGAGATGCTGCCTGGCCTGCTGTGCTTTGACCAGCAACACATTTGCAGCAGTAGCAACAGGAAATGCTGAGTCCGGACTAACAAATAACGCGGAGGCTGACAAATTGTAACCAGTAGCTTCTATTGAAGTTCCCACGACCATGAAACCCCCTGGTCACCCACTCCCCGCGAGTCACAATCATTTTCAGTTCTCTCTACAAACAGTAAAAATTCAGGCCAATTTATCCTGCAATTAACAAGGGAGCAGGGCACATTAGAGACCAGAATGAGTAATGAGCCAGAATTAGTTCATGGTCTCACAGTGTGAGAACATTTATCAAACAGCGATAACGATGTGGTTGTGTTTATAACAGAGAAATGTGAAACGGTGATTCCAGTCTGGAGTTTACTGTCATATTTCAGTGAGCTGTCCGCAGCAGAACTGGCTAAACCTGTCACAAAGATAATGACAAGGATTACTGGGAAGTCTCAACAGATCTCACCTGATGCAGAATAACCCTGAGGGGGCGAGATCCCAACAGAGAGCAGAAGGGACACTATTAAATGAACCAGGATAGCATGGAGAAAAATAAAAAGCAGAGTGTGGGTCCTGGCAAATGAGACGGATATAGAGGACGGGATAATCCTGACAATCCTGTGAGGAAAGGGACTGAATTCAGGAGAAATGAGGACCCTGAAGACTGACCATGGTGAGATTGTCAGTGAAGATCAGGGCCTGTGTGTCACATACTTCCCAACCATCTCTAACCACCAGTGCTGGGTGGTCTTATTGGATGGTGGAGCAGGTTTGAGGGGATGGGTCAAGATTAAAGCAGAGAAGGGCTTATGCCCGAAACGTCGAATTTCCTGCTCCTTGGATGCTGCCTGACCTGCTGCGCTTTTCCAGCAACACATTTTCAGCTCTGATCCAGCATCTGCAGACCTCACTGTCTCCTCGAAGAAGATAACATCTTCATCCCAGGATCTCGGCAAGGCCCTGTCTAATGGCAGCATCACATCCCTGCTCCTGTACTCAGTCCCTCCCCACGGAGGGAGGGCAGTGTCTGTTTTCGAGGATTTTGGGGATTTCTGGACCAGGAAATGATCTACCTTTCTGTCTTTTCCACCAAAGTCAGGTTCGATTCCCAACTGTATGGAAACAGGCCATTTGGCCCAACGAGTCCATGCCCACCCTCCAAAGAGTAACCCATCCCCTACCCTACATTTACCACTAATTAATGCACCTAACACCACCGGCAATGTCCCATCACCAACTCACCCGACCCGCACAGCTTCGGACTGTGGGAGGAAGTCTACGCAGACACAGCAGCCGCCCAGGGGGAGAATCGAACTGAGGACCCTCGCGCTGTGAGGCAGCCGTGCTAACCACTGAGCCACCGCGCCACCCTCCCCCTCACCGCACCCCTCCCCTCACTGTGCTCCCTCCCCTCACTGTGCCCCCCTCCCCTCACCGCGCCCCCCTCCCCTCACCGCGCCCCCTCCCCTCACCGCGCCCCCCTCCCCTCACTGTGCTCCCTCCCCTCACTGTGTCCCCCTCCCCTCACCGCGCCCCCCTCCTCTCACCGCGCCCCCTCCCCTCACCGCGCCCCCCTCCCCTCACCGCGCCCCCTCCCCTCACCGCGCCCCCTCCCCTCACCGTGCCCCCCTCCCCTCACCCTGCCCCCCTCCCCTCACCGCGCCCCCCCCCCCTCACCCTGCCCCCCTCCCCTCACCGTGCCCCCCTCCCCTCACCGCGCCCCCCTCCCCTCACCGTGCCCCCTCCCCTCACCGTGCCCCCCTCCCCTCACCGTGCCCCCTCCCCTCGCCGTGCCCCCCTCCCCTCACCGTGCCCCCTCCCCTCGCCGTGCCCCCTCCCCTCACCCTGCCCCCCTCCCCTCACCGTGCCCCCTCCCCTCGCCGTGCCCCCTCCCCTCACCCTGCCCCCCTCCCCTCACCGTGCCCCCCTCCCCTCACCCTGCCCCCCTCCCCTCACCGTGCCCCCCTCCCCTCACCGTGCCCCCTCCCCTCACCCTGCCCCCCTCCCCTCACCGTGCCCCCTCCCCTCACCCTGCCCCCCTCCCCTCGCCGTGCCCCCTCCCCTCACCCTGCCCCCCTCCCCTCACCCTGCCCCCCTCCCCTCACCGTGCCCCCCTCCCCTCGCCGTGCCCCCTCCCCTCACCGTGCCCCCTCCCCTCACCGTGCTGTCCTGTCATCCTAGGCTCGTGTTCTAGCCCGTCTAATTTGTCTTCCTTTCCTCTGGAAATCTCTTTACATCTGCTTCACAAAATGTCCATTCTCACTCCGTTTGGTGCATTGGTTAAATTTGGATTATGTTTGGTCACCACATTGCAACGATTTGTGTTGATTAATACATTGATCCTTGTGGTTCCCCCACGAGGTACCGAGCTGTTACTGTGTGAATGATCTGCTTATTCCAGCTCTCTCTGTTCACCAATTCTCACTCCTCACCAGGATATTCTCTCTAATTCCATGTTCTTTAATTTCATTGACTAATCTCCCGTGTGGGACTTAACAAAGACCTTCTGAAAAATCTAATCGGCCGCATTATCTGGTCGGCCAAAGTGAGGACGGCAGATGCTGGAAATCAGAGTCGAGATTAGAGTGGGTGCTGGAAAAGCTCAGCAGGTCAGGCAGTGTCCGAGGAGCAGGGGAATCGACACTTCGGGCAAAACCCCTTACCTTGTCCCTTGTTCCTGGCATCAACACTCGGGTATGAAGGCCATCTGCTCCTGGAGACTTACCAATCCTCAATCCCAGCTGTCCATCTTTCTGATTGGTTACTCACTTCACTGAGAGATGTGTCAGTGCAAACACCAATCCCAGGGAGTGGAGCTGCTCAAATGGTTGCAGTCCCAGAGGGTGAGAAGTTTGGAGATAGTGACCAGAACCCTGAAAATTTCAAAGTCACCACGGAAAGGAATAAGGATGTTGTAAAAGTTAAGTCTGCAAACTGGGGGAAGGCTGATTCTAATCTCCCCAGGCAGGCAGGAGCTGGCGAACATAGACTGGGAGCAGTTCCTGACAGGGAAATGTACAGGGTGGGGTTGAGTTACTCCTGGGTCAGGGGGGATTCAGGGCCAGGGGGCTCTTCACAGAGTGAAGGGCAGGGCAGCAGGATCAGACCATCCTGGATGTCAGGGGATAGAGAGAGTGTGAGAGAGGAAAAGAAGGAAGCATTTGTCAGGGAAAGCACTTTATAAACAGGGGAGTCTCTCTGATAGAACAGAGAATATGTGAGGTTATTTAAAAAGGAAATAAGGAGACAAACAAAGGCCAGAAAATATCTTTGACCGATAGGATCGAGCGATCCCCCCCAAGGCTTTTTCTGATTGTGTTAAGAGTAAGAGGATTTCGGGGGGAAGGGGGGGATTTATTCGGGACCAAAGGGACAGACTGATTATGGAGCCCATGGTCATGGGTGAGGTCTTCAATAAAACATTCCCATCTGTACTCACCGGGAGGTGGGGGCTGTCATTCCAGTGGGATTTGAGTTGGGAATGGTGAGGGTCGAGAACATGTTAGGATGAATAAAGAGCAGCTATTGAGTGTTTTAGCAGGTATATCTCCCCAGGGCCTGATGGGAGGTATCCTGAACTGCTATGAGAGGGGATTGCTGGAGTTCTGGAGGAGATATTTAATCCATCACTGACCACGGGAGAGGTGTCAGATCACTGGGGGATAGCTCATGTGGTGTCTTTATTCAGGGAAGGTGGTGGGGATAGGCCGGGTCATTACAGACCAGTTAATCTGGGGGCAGGGTCAGGAAATTATTGGAAACCATTCTGAGGGACAGGGATAATCCATACTTGAGCTGTCAGAGATTGATCAGGGATATGATGTGGAGGTGCCAGTGTCGGGCTGTGGTGGGACAACGTCACAAATCACCCAACCCCAGGTTATAGTCCAACAGGTGTAATTGGAAGCACACTCGCTTTGGGAGTGACGCTCCTTCATCAGGTGGTTATGGAGTGACCAGGGATTGTGAGCATGGAGTTGTTGGGGGGAGATCCTGTCTGACTAATTGAGTTGAGCGTTTGAAAAAGGTGATGGTATATTGATGAGGGCTGTGCAGATGATGTCCTCACCACCACAACCCCTCACTCCAAACTCTAACATAAACGCTGTCCCCTCCACACATCGCGTCAGCTCTGAAGAAGAATCCTTAGCTTGCTGTCTCTCTGTGAGCACCGCCCGAGCGGCTGGCATCTCCAGCATTGCCTGGTTTCAGGACAGTGGTGTGTTCCTGCTCCCAGACATTCCTTTGTTATTCTGCTGGAGAACACCTCGAAGCTCCAGCCCACATGGTCCTTCTATTTTGCTGATGATTGGACAGTGAGGCAGACCCAGAGACTGAAATCTCCGCTGATTTGGAATGCAGGGGCTGTTGGAAGCAATCTCGCCCAATTCACCGAGGAGCTGTGTTTGAAATGAGTTGTGAGTTTTGTAGTTAATAACTGCCAGTAACATTCACGCTGCTGTCTCTGGGCACTTGTGTATCCATTAATTGTGAGCTGAAAGTTATCCTTGCGGCCAGGCTCTAGGCTTTAATAAGCGGTTGTGGATTAATTGGAACAAGCTCTTTGATGTAATGAATTGTTTCTGGGGAGGATATGTTCTTGAATTTGCTGCAAATGAGAAATGGTGTGTTTGAGAGTGGATTTGTCGGCTATCCTGGTGGCGAGGGTACTAGTTAATGTTCAGGGGCAGGAAATTCCCAGGGTGGCCTTTGCAAACACCAACATCCAGCTCCGAACGAGAATTCCACAAAATCCTCCAAACACAAAGAGCCAGCAGACGATGAGAGTGAATCCTAGTCAGATCCTTGGCAGCAGGATGCGTCCCATTTCGGACCACTGTGGTTAATTCCATTCCAGGATCATAGGGAGGGGTCCAGCTGCTTCAACCAGGAGTTGAAATGACCCTGAGGGAACTACAGACAAACTCCGTCAATCATTACAAACCCACATCCCGGAAACAGAACTCTGCCAATCAGAAATCCAAACAGACAGACCCAGCAATCCTCAGTAACTCAAGCAGTGTGTGAGGATCTCTGCCCATAGACTATCTGTGAAGTCTCTGTCCAAACTCTTCACCCACTATCTCAGTGTCTAATCTCCACCTGTAATGTGCTGGGATCTTGAGAACCTTTGCTTGTAACCTCTCGAACCTCTGCTCCCTAGTTTCCATTTCTTTTGTTAGAGACATGTACTGATTGGCCTTCTACCCTCTATTAAACACAGCCCACTCGGAGCCTGGGTTACACAACTGCCTCTGCTGCTGGGATTGGGTGAGTTTTCAGGTCCATCGCAAAGCTGGCTACTAGAGAAAACAGCCATCAAAGTCTGCAGCTTGGAACGATGGATGAGTCAAAATGGTTGTTGATTTGTCACTTCCTACTGCTGTGGAAATGAAAGCAGAATTGGGCCTTTTTTTCCCCCACTGTAAATGATAAGATTATGAAATGGCTCCAGAACGAATGAACAACCTGAACATATAGCAGTAGCAACTCTTGCCTTGCTCTTGCAGATGGGTCTCCATGGGGAATTGGGAAGGCGGGTTGTGGGGATATTACATGTTTCGAAGTCACTATGAGAATATCGTTCACGTACATTAGGGATGGGGTATTTGAGATCAGATCTCAGATAGAGATGAAAACTGTTGACAGGATGTGACGGCTATGGCCCATGAGATCCCGAACACAGAAACACTGCATCCAAAACTGACTGAGAGACAGGAAACACAGGGTGATGATAGTGTCTGTGACCGCAAGTCTGTTTTCAGTGGGGTACCGCATCCCTCAGTGCTGGCACTCCTGCTGTTTGTGATGCACATTAATGATTTGGAAAGCAGGTTGGCAGGGTAGCAAATACTGAGGAGGACATCTGTTAACTTGGGGTGGCTCAGTGGTTTGCACTACCAGCCTCACAGCGCCAGGGACCTGGGTTCGATTCCAGCCTTGGACCACTGTCTGTGTGGAGGTTGCACATTCTCCCCGTGTCTGTGTGGGTTTCCTCCGGGTGCCCCAGTTTCCTCCCACAATCCAAAGATGACAAGTCAGGTGAACTGGCCGTGCTAAATTACCCACAATGATCAGGGATGTGAAGGTTAGGTGTATTAGTCAGGGGGAAATGTAGAGTAATAGGGTAGGGGAAGGGGCCTGGGTGGGATACTCTGGAGAGTCGGTGTGAATCCCTACAGTGTGGATTCACTGTAACTGCAGGAGTGTATTAGAGGACTAGTGAGATGGACAGTGCAGTAACAAATGAACCCAGCTAAGTGTGAGGGAATGTCCTTGTGGAGCACTAACCAGGCAAGAGATTGCACTTGGAATGGTCCATCTACACGCCCTGAACCTAGCAGGATGGGGAGAGGAGGTGATTAAGGCGGCAGATGGGATTCTTGTCTTTGATTAACCGAGGCAGGAAGTGATGATGGGGCTGTAGGAAACTTTGGATCATCACAGCTGGAGTCCGGTGGGCAGTTCCGGTCCCCACTCTGTCGGAGGGATGGGATTGCCCTGGAGGGGGTGCAGAGGGAGATCCCCCAGGATATTCCCTGGGGTGGAGTGTCTCCGTGATGGAGAGAGGCCGGATAAGCTCAGGATGGTTTCCTCGCGTTGCTCCTCATGTTGGCAACAGCTTTGTTCACCACTCGGTGCTGTCCCACTCACTCGGTGCTGTCCCACCCACTCAGTGCTGTCCCACTCACTCGGTGCTGTCCCACCCACTCAGCGCTGTCCCACCCACTCAGTGCTGTCCCACCCACTCAGCGCTGTCCCACTCACTCGGTGCTGTCCCACCCACTCAGTGCTGTCCCACCCACTCAGCGCTGTCCCACCCACTCAGTGCTGTCCCACCCACTCAGTGCTGTCCCACTCACTCGGTGCTGTCCCACCCACTCAGCGCTGTCCCACCCACTCGGTGCTGTCCCACCCACTCAGCGCTGTCCCACCCACTCAGTGCTGTCCCACTCACTCGGTGCTGTCCCACCCACTCAGTGCTGTCCCACTCACTCGGTGCTGTCCCACCCACTCAGCGCTGTCCCACCCACTCAGTGCTGTCCCACTCACTCGGTGCTGTCCCACCCACTCAGCGCTGTCCCACCCACTCAGTGCTGTCCCACCCACTCAGTCTGTCCCACCCACTCGGTGCTGTCCCACCCACTCAGCACTGTCCCACCCACTCAGCGCTGTCCCACCCACTCAGTGCTGTCCCACCCAGTCTGTGCTGTCCCACCCACTCAGCGCTGTCCCACCCACTCAGTGCTGTCCCACCCACTCAGTGCTGTCCCACCCAGTCTGTGCTGTCCCACCCACTCAGTGATGTCCCACCCAGTCTGTGCTGTCCCACCCACTCAGCGCTGTCCCACCCAGTCGGTGCTGTCCCACCCACTCAGCGCTGTCCCACCCAGTCGGTGCTGTCCCACCCACTCAGTGCTGTCCCACCCACTCGGTGCTGTCCCACCCAGTCTGTGCTGTCCCACCCACTCAGCGCTGTCCCACCCACTCAGTGCTGTCCCACCCAGTCTGTGATGTCCCACCCACTCAGCGCTGTCCCACCCAGTCGGTGCTGTCCCACCCACTCAGCGCTGTCCCACCCAGTCTGTGCTGTCCCACCCACTCAGCGCTGTCCCACCCAGTCGGTGCTGTCCCACCCACTCAGCGCTGTCCCACCCAGTCTGTGCTGTCCCACCCACTCAGCGCTGTCCCACCCACTCGGTGATGTCCCACCCAGTCTGTGCTGTCCCACCCACTCAGTGATGTCCCACCCACTCTGCGCTGTCCCACCCAGTCGGTGCTGTCCCACCCACTCAGTGATGTCCCACCCACTCAGCGCTGTCCCACCCAGTCGGTGCTGTCCCACCCACTCGGTGATGTCCCACCCACTCGGTGCTGTCCCACCCACTCAGTGATGTCCCACCCAGTCTGTGCTGTCCCACCCACTCGGTGCTGTCCCACCCAGTCTGTGGTGCCCCACCCAGTCGGTGCTGTCCCACCCAGTCTGTGCTGTCCCACCCAGTCTGTGGTGTCCCACCCAGTCTGTGATGTCCCACTCAGTCTGTGGTGTCCCACCCACTCAGCACTGTCCCACCCAGTCTGTGGTGCCCCACCCACTCAGTGGTGTCCCACCCAGTCTGTGCTGTCCCACCCACTCTGTGGTGCCCCACCCAGTCTGTGCTGTCCCACCCACTCAGTCTGTCCCACCCAGTCTGTGCTGTCCCACCCTCTCTGTGGTGCCCCACTCAGTCTGTGCTGTCCCACCCACTCAGTGCTGTCCCACCCAGTCGGTGCTGTCCCACCCACTCAGTGCTGTCCCACCCACTCAGTGCTGTCCCACCCAGTCAGTGATGTCCCACCCAGTCAGTGCTGTCCCACCCAGTCGGTGCTGTCCCACCCACTCAACGCTGTCCCACCCACTCAGTGCTGTCCCACCCAGTCAGTGATGTCCCACCCAGTCAGTGCTGTCCCACCCACTCGGTGCTGTCCCACCCAGTCTGTGGTGTCCCACCCAGTCAGTGATGTCCCACCCAGTCAGTGCTGTCCCACCCAGTCTGTGCTGTCCCACCCAGTCAGTGATGTCCCACCCAGTCAGTGCTGTCCCACCCAGTCTGTGCTGTCCCACCCAGTCAGTGCTGTCCCACCATATTTAATACTTCCCAGAAATCCACTTAAACCACGTCACAGCTTTACCCTCATTGAGCTTTTCTGTTACCTCAGGGAAAAAAAAATTCCAAGTTCATTAAACATGATTTTCTCTTTAGAAATCCTGATGATTCCTCCGAATGAACCCATCTTTTTCGATGTGGCTGTTAATTCTCTCCTGAATAATTATTACCCAACCTTGTGCTCACACTGAAGTTCGGTTGACTGGTCTGGGATTGCTGGGATATCCTGACCAGGTTTCTTGAACAAGGCTGGAATATTTGCGAGGTCACGGATTGAAAGGGTCAGGCCTGGTTGGTGAGGGTTTGGAAGGATGGTTGTAGGCAGTGACCACTGGGTGAGAGTGGCCTGTCAGAGGGCGGTCAGTGTTGGAACAGCTGCTCCTTTTTCGAGGTATCTTAGGTGTTGGATGTGGTTTCCTTGAATTCCAGGAGCAGCCATTCCCGTTTTAAATGGTGTTGCATTGTTTTGGAATTTTGGAGGAAAAAAAAAATCAAAGCAACGGCACTTTAAAAAGGAGAAAGTCAGACCAAGGCATAGACCACATGGTCAGAGAAAGGAACACACCCAGTGGGGAATCTGCACAGGTACTGCCTTTCCTGTTTGAGCTCCAGGATTTCTGGATATCAGACTGCATCCGGGAAAACCGGAACCAAAAACAACATTCCCAGCTGACCCTGGAGGAACCTGTGTGGGAGGGCACACAGCTCAGGAGAAGCGAAATGCTTTGTTTTTCAGTGTAACCCTGCTGTGAGTCTGCAGTAGTGAGGAGAGTGGGTTCTTTCTTGATTATATGTTTTATTGAGATCTGTCTCTTGATTAAATTTTCTTTTTAGAGCAGTAAGACAGTGCTACTTTCGGGATCTGTCGACTGTGAAGGGACAAAGATGGCCTTTAGTAGAGTGATGAGCTCTCTCTGTCGGGTGTGGGAGTTCACGGAGAGTTTCCTTATTCCTGATGATTATGTCTGCAGGAAGTGTCTTTGGTTGTGTATCCTATTAGATCCCATGGATTGGTTGGAGCAGCAGTTAGAGGCAATGAGAAATCTACAGGAGATAGGGGCTGTGATGGATGGCAGTTATATAGAACATAGAACAATCCAGGGCAGAACAGGCCCTTCAGCCCTCGATGTTGTACCGACCTGTGAACTATTCTCAGTTCGTCCCCCTACACTATCCCACCATCATCCATGTGCTTATCTAAGGATTGTTTAAATCTCCCTAATGTGGCTGAGTTGTCTACATTAGCAGGTAGGGCATTCCACCCCCTTACCACTCTCTGAGTAAAGAACCTGCCTCTGACATCTGTCTTAAATCTATCACCCCTCAGTTTGTAGTTATGCCCCTCGTACACGCTGATGTCATCATCCTAGGAAAAAGTCTTTCCCTGTCTCCCCTATCTAATCCCCTGACCATCTTGTATGTCTCTATCAAATCCCCCTTAGCCTTCTTCTCTCCAATGAGAACAGACCCAAGTCTCTCAGCCTTTCCTCATAAGAGATTCCCTCCAGACCAGGCAACATCCTGGTAAATCTCCTCTGCACCTTTTCCAATGCTCCCACACCCTTCCTGAAATATGGCAACCAGAATTGTACACAATATTCCAAGTGTGGCCGCACCACCATTTTGTATATGAAGGGGGGAAAGCTGCAGATACACTCAGGTAGATGGGATCACTCCAGGAAAGGTAGG
This sequence comes from Hemiscyllium ocellatum, assembly GCF_020745735.1. Classification (NCBI taxonomy): domain Eukaryota; kingdom Metazoa; phylum Chordata; class Chondrichthyes; order Orectolobiformes; family Hemiscylliidae; genus Hemiscyllium; species Hemiscyllium ocellatum. The sequence continues at coordinate 1,515,432 of NC_083403.1, read as the reverse complement.
CAGGGGAGGCAGGTGGTGCCAGAGTCTTCTGTGGCTAACCCCATCTCAAACAGGTATGCTGTTTTGGAAAATGTAGGGGGCGATGGATTCTCAGGGGAACGTAGCACGAACAGCCATGTTTCTGGTGTTGAGACTGGTTCTAATGCAACGAGGGGTATGTCGGCTTCCAAGAGATCAACTGTGTTAGGGGATTCTGTAGTCCGAGGTACAGACAGACGTTCCTGTGGCCAGCAGAGAAAAAGCAGAATGGTGTGTTGTTTCCCTGGTGCCAGGATCAAGGATGTCTCAGAGAGGGTGCAGAATGTTCTCACAGGAGAGAGGGGCCAGCAAGACGTCATTGTCCACATTGGAACCAACGATATAGGAAGGGAAAAGGTTGAGATTCTGAAGGGAGATTACAGAGAGTAAGGCAGAAATTTAAAAAGGAGGTCCTCAAGGGTAGTAATATCTGGATTACTCCCAGTGCTACAAACTAGTGAGGGCAGGAATAGGAGGATAGAGCCGGAGATGAGGATGCATGGCTGAGGAGCTGGTGTATGAGAGAAGGATTCTCATTTTTGGATCATTGGAATCTCTTTTGGGGTAGAAGTGACCTGTACAAAAAGGACGGATTGCACCTAAATTGGAAGGGGACTAATATACTGGCAGGGAAATTTGCTAGAACTGCTTAGGAGGATTAAGACTAGTAAGGTGGCGGGGTTGGGACCCAGGGAGATCGTGAGGAAAGAGATCGATCTGAGACTGGTACAGTTGAGAACAGAAGTGAGTCAAACAGTCAAGGCAGGCAGGGACAAGGTAGGACTCATAAATTAAACTGCATTTATTTCAATGCAAGGGGCCTAACAGGGAAGGCAGATGAACTCAGGACATGGTTAGGAACATGGGACTGGGATATCATAGCAATTACGGAAACATGGCTCAGGGATGGGCAGGACGGCAGCTTAATGATCCAGGATACAAATGCTACAGGAAGGATAGAAAGGGAGGCAAGAGAGGAGGGGGAGGGGCATTTTTGATAAGGGATAGCATTACAGCTGTGCTGAGGGAGGATATTCCCAGAAATACATCCAGGGAAGTTATTTGGGTGGAACTGAGAAATAAGAAAGGGATGATCACCTTATTGGGATTGTATTATAGGACCCCTAATAGTCAGAGGGAAATTGAGAAACAGATTTGTAAGGAGATCTCAGCTATCTGTAAGAATAATGGGGTAGTTACGGTAGGGGATTTTAACTTTCCAAACATCGACTAGGACTGCCATAGTGTTAAAGGTTTAGACAGAGAGGAATTTCTAAAGTGCATACAAGACAATTTTCTGATTCAGTATGTGGATGTACCTACTAGAGAAGGTGCAAAACTTGACCTACTCTTGGGAAATAAGGCAGGGCAGGAGACTGAGGTGTCAGTGGGGGAGCACTTTGGGGCCAATGACCATAATTCTATTCGTTTTAAAATCGTGATGGAAAATGGTAGACCAGATCTAAAAGTTGAAGTTCGCAATTGGAGAAAGGCCAATTTTGATGGTATTAGGCAAGAACTTTCAAAAGCTGATTGGAGGCAGATGTTTGCAGGTAAAGGGACAGCTGGAAAATGGGAAGCCTTCAGAAATGGGATAACAAGAATCCAGAGAAAGTATATTCCTGTCGGGGTGAAAGGGAAGGCTGGTAGGTACAGGGAATGCTGGATGGCTAAAGAAACTGAGGGTTTGGTTAAGAAAAAGAAGGAAGCATATGTCAGGTACAGACAGGATAGATCGAGTGAATCCTTAGAAGATTATAAAGGAAGCAGGAGTATACTTAAGAGGGAAATCAGGAGGGCAAAACGGGGACATGAGATAGTTTTGGCAAATACAATTACGTAGAATCCAAAGGGTTTTTACAAATACATTAAGGACAAAAGGGTAACTAGGGAGAGAATAGGGCCCCTCAAAGCTCAGCAAGGCAGTCATTGTGTGGAGCTGCAGAGAATGGGGGAGATACTTAATGAATATTTTGCATCGGTATGTACTGTGGAAAAGGATATGGAAGATATAGACTGTAGGGAAATAGATGGTGACATCTTGCAAAATGTCCAGATTACAGAGGAGGAAGTGCTGAATGTCTTGAAACAGTCAAAGGTGGATAAATCCCCAGGCCCTGATCAGGTGTACCCGAGAACTCTGTGGAAAGGTAGAGAAGTGATTGCTGGGCCGCTTGCTGAGATATTTGTATCATCGATAGTCACAGGTGAGGTGCCAGAAGACTGGAGGTTGGCAAACGTGGTGCCACTGTTTAAGAAAGGCGGTAAAGACAAGCCAGGGAACTATAGACCGGTGAGCCTGACCTCGGTGGTGGGCAAGTTGTTGGAGGGAATCCTGAGGGACAGGATGTACATGTATTTGGAAAGGCAAGGACTGATTCGGGATAGTCAACATGGCTTTGTGCGTGGGAAATCATGTCTCACAAACTTGATTGAGTTTTTTGAAGAAGTAACAAAGAGGATTGATGGGGGCAGAGCGGTAGATGTGATCTATGTGGACTTCAGTAAGGCGTTCGACAAGGTTCCCCATGGGAGACTGGTTAGCAAGGTTAGATCTCACGGAATACAGGGAGAACTAGGCATTTGGATACAGAACTGGCTCAAAGGTAGAAGACAGAGGGTGGTGGTGGAGGGTTGTTTTCAGACTGGAGGCCTGTGACCAGTGGAGTGCCACAAGGATCGGTGCTGGGTCCTCTACTTTTTGTCATTTACATAAATGATTTGGATGTGAGCATAAGAGGGACAGTTAGTAAGTTTGCAGATGACACCAAAATTGGAGGTGTAGTGGACAGTGAAGAGGGTTCCCTCAGATTACAACAGGATCTTGACCAGATGGGCCAATGGGCTGAGAGGTGGCAGATGGAGTTTAATTCAGATAAATGCAAGGTGCTGCATTTTGGGAAAGCAAATCTTAGCAGGACTTATACACTTAATGGTAAGGTCCTAGGGAGTGTTGCTGAACAAAGAGACCTTGGAGTGCAGGTTCATAGCTCCTTGAAAGTGGAGTCGCAGGTCGATAGGATAGTGAAGAAGGCGTTTGGTATGCTTTCCTTTATTGGTCAGAGTATTGAGTACAGGAGTTAGGAGGTCATGTTGTGGTTGTACAGGACATTGGTTAGGCCACTGTTGGAATGTTGTGTGCAATTCTGGTCTCCTTCCTATCGGAAAGATGTTGTGAAACTTGAAAGGGTTCAGAAAAGATTTACAAGGATGTTGCCAGGGTTGGAGGATCTGAGCTACAGGGAGAGGCTGAACAGGCTGGGGCTGTTTTCCCTGGAGCGTCGGAGGCTGAGGGGTGACCTTATAGAGGTTTATAAAATCATGAGGAGTATATTTAAGAGGAAATCAGGAGGGGAAGCTGGGAACATGAGGTAACTTTGGCAAATAGATTTAAGGAGAATCCAAACGGTTTTTAAAAATACATTAAGGACAAAAGGGTAACTCGGGAGATGATGTCACTCTGCCCCCATCATGGCCACTCCCACTACCACATCCACCTCTCACATCATCGATGATGTCACACGCTCAGTGACTTCCGCCCCCCCCACTGCTGTGTCTGCCACCACTTCCGCCCCCACCAGCGCCACTCACCTGCTGCACCCCCCCCCCACATATCCCACTGTCACTATCCCCGCTCCCCCAGATCCCCGAGGCGAACACTACCCCTGATCATGACTCCACCCCCATTCCCCCCACCATCACACCCACTCCAGGTACTGGCTCCGACCCCACTCCCAGCTCCACACCCACACCAGATCCCAGATCCCAGCCCTGCCGAGTTTTCACCATCCCCCCAGACCTCCCCCTCACTGAGGATGAACAATCAGTCCTCAGCAAAGGCCTCACCTTCATCCCCTTCCGTCCACGCATCAATGAATTTAATACACGCCGTGACGTCAAACAATTCTTCCGTCGCCTCCGCCTCCGAGCTTACTTTCACAATCAGGATTCCCGCCCACCTTCCGAGGACCCCTTCGCCCACCTCCAACACACTCCATCCACCTGGATACCCCGCGCTGGCCTATTACCTGCCCTCGACCTCTTCATTTCCAACTGCTGCCGGGACATTAACCACCTCAACCTGTCTACCCCCCTCCCCCACTCCCACCTCTCACCCTCACAACACACACCCCTCCAATCCCTCTGCTCCAATCACAACCTCACCATCAGGCCAGCAAATAAAGGGGACGCAGTGGTAGTCTGGCGCACTGACCTCTACACCGCTGAAGCTAAACGCCAACTCGAGGACACCTCTTCCTACTGCCCCCTCGACCATGACCCCACCCCCCCATCACCAAACCATCATCTCCCAGACCATACAGAACCTCATCACCTCAGGAGATCTCCCACCCACAGCTTCCAACCTCATAGTCCGGGAACCCCGCACTGCCCGGTTCTACCTCCTTCCCAAGATCCACAAGCGTGACCACCCTGGCCGACCCATTGTCTCAGCCTGCTCCTGCCCCACTGCACTCACCTCGACCTACCTCGACACTGTCCTATCCCCCCTAGTCCAGGAACTCCCCACATACGTTCGAGACACCACCCACGCCCTCCACCTCCTCCAAGACTTCAGTTTCCCCGGCCCCCAACACCTCATCTTCACCATGGATATCCAATCCCTCTACACCTCCATCCACCATGACCAGGGCCTCCAAACCCTCCGTTTTTTCCTCTCCAGACGTCCCCAACAGTACCCTTCCACCGACACTCTCATTCGTTTGGCCGAACTGGTCCTCACCCTTAACAATTTCTCCTTTGAATCCTCCCACCTCCTCCAGACCAAAGGGGTAGCCATGGGCACACGTATCGGCCCCAGCTATGCCTGTCTCTTTGTTGGCTACGTAGAACAGTTGATCTTCCGTAATTACACCGGCACCACTCCCCACCTCTTCCTCCGCTACATTGATGACTGCATTGGCGCCACCTCGTGCTCCCGCGAGGAGGTTGAGCAATTCATCAACTTCACCAACTCATTCCACCCTGACCTTAAATTTACCTGGACCATCTCTGACACCTCCCTCCCCTTCCTGGACCTCTCCATCTCCATTAATGACGACCGACTTGACACCGACATATTTTACAAACCCACAGCTCCCTGGATTGCACCTCTTCCCACCCTACCTCTTGCAAAAATGCCATCCCGTATTCCCAATTCCTCCGCCTCTGCCGTATCTGCTCCCAGGAGGACCAGTTCCACCACAGAGCACACCAGATGGCCTCCTTCTTTAGAGACCGCAATTTCCCTTCCCACGTGGTTAAAGATGCCATCCAACGCATCTCGTCCACATCCCGCACCTCTGCCCTCAGACCCCACCCCTCCAACCGTAACAAGGACAGAACGCCCCTGGTGCTCACCTTCCACCCTACCAACCTTCGCATAAACCAAATCATCCGCCGACATTTCCGCCACCTCCAACAGACCCCACCACCAGGGATATATTTCCCTCCCCACCCCTTTCCACCTTACGCAAAGACCGTTCCCTCCTCGACTACCTGGTCAGGTCCACGCCTCTCCCCCCCACCCCTACAACCCACCCTCCCATCCTGACACTTTCCCCTGCCACCGCAGGAACTGTAAAACCTGTGCCCACACCTCCTCCCTCACCTCTATCCAAGGCCCTAAAGGAGCCTTCCAGATCCATCAGAGTTTTACCTGCACATCCACCAATATCATTTATTGTATCCGTTGCTCCCGATGCGGTCTCCTCTACATTGGGGAGACTGGGCGCCTCCTAGCAGAGCGCTTTAGGGAACATCTCCGGGACACCCGCACCAATCAACCACACCGCCCCGTGGCCCAACATTTCAACTCCCCCTCCTACTCTGCCGAGGACATGGAGGTCCTGGGCCTCCTTCACCGCCGCTCCCTCACCACCAGACACCTGGAGGAAGAACGCCTCATCTTCCGCCTCGGAACACTTCAACCCCAGGGCATCAACGTGGACTTCAACAGTTTCCTCATTTCCCCTTCCCCACCTCACCCTAGTTCCAAACTTCCAGCTCAGCACTGTCCCCATGACTTGTCCGGACTTGTCCTACCTGCCTAGCTCCTTTTCCACCTATCCACTCCACCCTCTCCTCCCTGACCTATCACCTTCATCCCCTCCCCCATTGTACTCCGTGCTACTTTCTCCCCACCCCCACCCTCCTCTAGCTTATCTCTCCACGCTTCAGGCTCTCTGCCTTTATTCCTGATGAAGGGCTTTTGCCCGAAATGTCGATTTCGCTGCTGGTTGGATGCAGCCTGAACTGCTGTGCTCTTCCAGCACCACTGATCCAGAATCTGGTTTCCAGCATCTGCAGTCACTGTTGTTACCCCTCAATGATCAGGAAAGCGGCCTTTGTGTGGAGCTGCAGGAGATGGAGGAGATAAATAAACAAAGTCTTTTCCCTGGGGTGGGGGAGTCCAAAACTAAAGGGCATAGGTTTAGGGTGAGTGGGGAAAAGCATAAAAGAGACCTAAGGGGCAACGTTTTCACACAGAGGGTGGTACAAGTATGGAATGAGCTGCCAGAGGATGTGGTGGAGGCTGGTACAATTGCAACATTTAAAAGACATCTGGATGGGTATATGAACAGGAAGGGTTTGGAGGGATATGGGCCGGGTGCTGGCAGGTGGGACTAGATTGGCTTGGGATATCTGGTTGGCATGGACGGGTTGGGCCGAAGGGCCTGTTTCTTTGCTGGACATCGTTGTGACTCAGTGACAGTCACATATCAGTGCTGACCCCAGAATGATCCCCTCAAAGGTCAGTTTGAGACTTTCCAATTGAACAGTTCTCCTGCCAAGAGGATGTAGGAAGCTGAGAACCCAAAGCAATGGAAAGAATAAAGATCTGGAATCCCAGATGGTAAACACTGAATCAAATTCTCACATCTCGATCTGAAGTCAGTGTGAAGCTGAGACTGGAGACCCCTACCCATCCTGGTGGGATCGGCAGTGTTCAGTCCAACACTAACCCAACAACTGGGGAACACATCAGCAAAGGTTGGAAAGCTGTCAGCACAGGCCAGCGCTGCAGGGACTGAGTGCACACAACACTGAGAAATACAGACCAGAGAAGGAGAGTGGAAAGTCAGGGGGTGAAGCTGGTCAGGGGAAAGTTATTGTGTCTGATTTTAAATCAGATCTGCATGTGTCTGTTTGTACGGGCGGGTGTGGGGATGGGGGAGTTATAGGTGCAGGGGGGAATGTGGAAATATGATGTTGCAGCACGAGTAGGAGTTAGTGCTGGAGAGAGGGCAGGCCGGGCTGTTCATTATTCACAGGTACAGGGTGCTCCGAAAAGGAAGGACAAGAAGACAGGGAGAGGGGGACTGCCGTTGGTTACTGGGAACGTTGCGGTACAGCACAAGGTGGAGCTTACTTTAAAATGCACTTGTGGGATGTGAACATCGCTACGTCGCAGGCCGGCTCGGCATTTAGTCACCATCATCAGATGGCAAGGAGAAAGTGGGGAGTGCAGATACTGGAGATCAGAGTCGAGAGAGAGTGGTGCTGACGGTGGGCAGTGTCCGAGCAGCAGGAGAATCCACGTTTCGGGCAGGAACCCTTCAACAGGAATGAGGCTTGTGGGTCAGGCAGCTGGAGAAATAAATGGGAGGGGGTGGGTCGAAGGGGAATATGGCTGACAGTGAAATAGGTAGATGGAGGTGGGGGAAATGGGTTGGGTAGTGGGCTGGGAAATGGGCTGGGTTATGGGCTGGGTAGTGGGCTGGGTAATGGTCTGGGTAATGGGCTGGGCAGTGGGCTGGGTAGTGGGCTGGGTAATGGGCTGGGTAGTGGGCTGGGTAATGGTCTGGGTAATGGGCTGGGCAGTGGGCTGGGTAGTGGGCTGGGTAATGGGCTGGGTAATGGTCTGGGTAATGGGCTGGGTAATGGGTTGGGTAGTGGGCTGGGTAATGGGTTGGGTAATGGGTTGGGTAATGGGTTGGGTAGTGGGTTGGGTAGTGGGCTGGGTAATGGGTTGGGTAATGGGTTGGGTAATGGGTTGGGTAGTGGGCTGGGTAATGGGCTGGGTTATGGGCTGGGTAGTGGGTTGGGTAGTGGGCTGGGAAATGGGTTTGGTAATGGGTTGGGTAATGGGTTGGGTAATGGGTTGGGTAGTGGGTTGGGTAGTGGGCTGGGTAATGGGTTGGGTAATGGGTTGGGTAATGGGTTGGGTAATGGGTTGGGTAGTGGGTTGGGTAGTGGGCTGGGTAATGGGTTGGGTAATGGGTTGGGTAATGGGTTGGGTAGTGGGCTGGGTAATGGGCTGGGTAGTGGGCTGGGTAGTGGGCTGGGTAATGGGCTGGGTTATGGGCTGGGTAATGGGCTGGGTAGTGGGCTGGGTAGTGGGCTGGGTAGTGGGCTGGGTAATGGACTGGGTAATGGGCTGGGTAGTGGGTTGGGTAGTGGGCTGGGAAATGGTCTGGGTAGTGGGCTGGGTAATGGTCTGGGTAATGGGCTGGGCAGTGGGCTGGGTAGTGGGCTGGGTAATGGGCTGGGTTATGGGCTGGGTAGTGGGTTGGGTAGTGGGTTGGGTAGTGGGTTGGGTAGTGGGCTGGGTAATGGGTTGGGTAATGGGTTGGGTAATGGGTTGGGTAGTGGGCTGGGTAATGGGCTGGGTAGTGGGCTGGGTAGTGGGCTGGGTAATGGGCTGGGTTATGGGCTGGGTAATGGGCTGGGTAGTGGGCTGGGTAGTGGGCTGGGTAGTGGGCTGGGTAATGGACTGGGTAATGGGCTGGGTAGTGGGTTGGGTAGTGGGCTGGGAAATGGTCTGGGTAGTGGGCTGGGTAATGGTCTGGGTAATGGTCTGGGTAGTGGGCTGGGTAATGGGTTGGGTAGTGGGTTGGGTAATAGTCTGGGTAGTGGGCTGGGTAGTGGGCTGGGTAAAGGTCTGAGGGGGTCAGTGAGGGGGCAGTGAGGAGTGAGTGAGGGGCTCAGTGAGGGGGTCAGTGAGAGGGTCAGTGAGGGGGCAGTGGGAGGGCAGTGAGGGGTCAGTGAGAGGGGGTCTGTGAGGGGGTCAGTGAGGGGGTCAGTGAGAGGGGGTCAGTGAGGGGGCACTGAGGGGATAGTGAGGGAGCAGTGAGAGGGGGTCAGTGAGGGGGCAATGAGAGGGGGTCAGTGAGGGGGCAGTGAGGGGGCAGTGAGAGGGGTCAGTGAGGGGGCAGTGAGAGGGTGTCAGTGAGAGGGGGTCAGTGAGGGGGCACTGAGGGGATAGTGAGGGGGCAGTGAGAGGGGTCAGTGAGGGGTCAGTGAGAGGGTGTCAGTGAGAGGGGGTCAGTGAGGGGGCACTGAGGGGATAGTGAGGGGTGTGTGAGGGGGCAGTGAGAGGGAGTCAGTGAGGGGGCAGTGAGAGGGAGTCAGTGAGGGGGCAGTGAGGGGGCAGTGAGAGGGGGTCAGTGAGGGGGCAGTGAGAGGGGGTCAGTGAGGGGTCAGTGAGGGGGCAGTGAGAGAGGGTCAGTGAGGGGTGAGTGAGGGGGCAGTGAGCGGGAGTCAGTGAGAGGACAGTGAGAGGGGGTCAGTGAGGGGACAGTGAGGGGACAGTGAGAGGGGGTCAGTGAGGGGTCAGTGAGGTGGCAGTGAGGGGTCAGTGCAAAGGGGTCAGTGAAGGGTCAGCAAAAGGGGGTCAGTGAGAGGGCAGTGAGAGGGGGCAGTGAGGGGGCAGTGAGAGGGGGTCAGTGAGGGGGCAGTGAGAGGGGTCAGTGAGGGGTGAGTGAGGGGTCAGTGAGAGGGGTCAGTGAGGGGTGAGTGAGGGGTCAGTGAGAGGGCAGTGTGGGGCATTCAGAGGGAGTCAGTAGGGGTCAGTGGGGGGGGGCAGTGAGGGGTGAGTGAGGGGTCAGTGAGTGAGGGTGAGTGAGGGGTCAGTGAAGGGTCAGTGTGAGGGGCAGTGAGGGGTCAGTGAAGGGTGAGTGAGACGTGAGTGAGGGGGCAGTGAAGGGTCAGAGAGGGGGCAGTGAGGGGGGCAGTGAGGGGTCAGTGAGAGGGGATCAGTGTGGGGGTCAGTGAGGGGGTCAATGAGGGGGTCAGTGAGGGGTCAGTGAGGGATCAGTGAGGTGGCAGTGAGGGGTCAGTGAGGGGTCAGTGAGGGTCAGTGGGGGGGGCAGTGAGGGGTCAGTGAGGGGTCAGTGGGGGGTCAGTGGGGCGGCAGTGAGGGGTCAGTGAGGGGTCAGTGGGGCAGCAGTGAGGGGTCAGTGGGGAGTCAGTGGGGCACAGTGAGGGGTCAGTGAGGGGTCAGTGGTGCAGCAGTTAGGGGTCAGTAGGGCGGACAGTGGAGGGACAGTGAGGGGTCAGTGAGGGGACAGTGGGGGCTCAGTGAGGGGTCAGTAGGGGGTCAGTGAGGGGTCAGTGAGGCGGCTGTGTGGGGTCAGTGAGTGGGGGTCAGTGAGGGGTCAGTGATGGGTCAGTGAGGGGTCAGTGATGGGTCAGTGAGAGGGGGTCAGTGAGGGGTCAGTGATGGGTCAGTGAGGGGTCAGTGATGGGTCAGTGAGAGGGGCAGTGAGGGGTCAGTGAGAGGGGCAGTAAGAGGGTCAGTGCGGGGGGCAGTGCGGGGGTCAATGTGGGGTCAGTGAGGGATGAGTGACGGGGTCAGTGAGGGGTCAGTGAGGGGGTCAGTGAGAGGGGCAGTGAGGGGTCAGTGAGGGGGTCAATGAGAGGGGCAGTGAGGGGTCAGTGAGGGGTGAGTGAGGGAGCAGTGAGAGGGGGTCAGTGAGGGGTCAGTAAGGGGGCACTGCGGGGGTAGTGAGAGGTAAGTGAGGGGAGTCAGTGAGGGGTCAGTGAGAGGGTGTCACTGAGGGGTAAGTGAGGGGTCAGTGGGGGGGCAGTGAGGGGTCGGAGATTGAGGGGTGAGTGAGGGGGCAGTGAGGGGTCAATGAGGGGTGAGTGAGGTGGCAGTAAGGTCGCAGTGAGGGGTCAGAGAGGGGTCAGTGCGGGGCAGCGAGGGGGCAGTTAGGAGGCAGTGAGGGGGGCAGTGAGGGGTCAGTGAGGGGTCAGTGAGGGGGGTCAGTGAGGCATCAGTGAGGGGTGAGTGAGGGGCAGTGAAGGATCAGTGAGGGGTCAGTTAGAGGGGCAGTGAGAGGGGGCCAGTGAGGAGTGAGTGAGGGGCCGTGAGGGGTCAATGAGGGGTCAGTGAGGGGGCAGTGAGGGGTCAGTAGGGGTCAGTGAAGGGGAAGTGAGAGGGGGTCAGTGAGGGTCAGTGAGGTGGCAGTGAGGGGTCAGTGCGAGGGGGTCAGTGAGGGGGCAGTGAGGGGTCAGTAAGGGGACAGTGAAAGGGGGTCAGTGAAGGGGAAGTGAGAGGGGGTCAGTGAGGGATCAGTGAGGTGGCAGTGAGGGGTCAGTGCGAGGGGGTCAGTGAAGGGTCAGCAAAAGGGGGGCAGTGAGGGGGCAGTGAGAGGGGGGCAGTGAGGGGGCAGTGAGGGGTGAGTGAGGGGTCAGTGAGAGGGCAGTGTGGGGCATTGAGAGGGGGTCAGTAGGGGTCAGTGGGGGGCAGTGAGGGGTGAGTGAGGGGTCGGTGAGTGAGGGTGAGTGAGGGGTCAGTGTGAGGGAGCAGTGAGGGGTCAGTCAGTGAGGGGCAGTGAGGGGTCAGAGAGGGGGCAGTGAGAGTGCAGTGAGGGGGGCAGTGAGGGGTCAGTGAGAGGGATCAGTGTGGGGGTCAGTGAGGGGTCAGTGAGGGGTCAGTGAGGTGGCAGTGAGGGGTGAGTGAGGGGCAGTGAGGGGTCAGTGATGGGTCAGTTAGAGGGGCAGTGAGGGGTCAGTGAGAGGGGGCCAGTGAGGGGTGAGTGAGGGGTGAGTGAGGGGGCAGTGAGGGGGCAGTGAGGGGTCAATGAGGAGTCAGTGAGAGGACTGTGAGTGGGCAGTGTGGGGTCAGTGAGAGGGGGTCAGTGAGGGGGCATTGGGGGTCAGTGAGGGGGCAGTGAGGGGGCAGTGAGGGGGCAGTGAGGGGGTCAGTGAGAGGGTCAGTGTGGGGGCATTGGGGGTCAGTGAGGGGGTCAGTGAGAGGGGGTCAGTGAGGGGGTCAGTGAGGGGGCAGTGAGGGGTCAGTGAGGGGTCAGTGAGGTGTCAGTGAGAGGTCAGTGTGGGGGCACTGGGGGGGGGAGCAGTCAACAACAGCCCAACTCAGCCGAGGACAGGCAAGTCCTGGGGCCCCTCCACCCCCAAATCCCAACCACCCGACACCTGGAGGAAGAACGCCTCATCTCCCACCTTGGGAACTTCCAACCACAGGGGACCAACGTCCCCATGTCCCCTCTTCCCCACCTCATTCCCAGATCCAGACTCCAACTCGGCATTACCCTCCTACCTGTCCATTTTCCTTCTCACCTATCCGCCCCAACCTCCCCTCTGACCATCAAACCCTTCCCCCCCCACTGCATCTACCTATCACCTTCCCAGCGACCGTCCCCCACAAGCCTGACCACCTCCTCTTATTTATCTCTTAGCTCCCCCCACCCACATTCCTGAAGAAGGAATCATGCCCGAAACGTCGACTCTCCTGCTCCTTGGATGCTGCCTGACCAGCTGCACTTTTCCAGCAACACATTGTTTGGATCTTCCCTTTGGGACCAGCCTCCTATGTGGGACCTTGTCAAAGGTTTTACTGAAATCCATGGGACCGCCATCATCTGCACAGCCCTCATCAATATACCGTCACCTTTTTAAAACGCTCAACTCAATTAGTCAGACAGGATCTCCCCCCAACATCCATGCTCACAATCCCTGGTCACTCCATAACCACCTGATGAAGGAGCGTCACTCCCAAAGCGAGTGTGCTTCCAATTACACCTGTTGGACTATAACCTGGGGTTGGGTGATTTGTGACGTTGTCCCACCACAGCCCAACACTGGCACCTCCACATCATATCCCTGATCAATCTCTGACAGCTCAAGTATGGATTATCCCTGTCCCTCAGAATGGTTTCCAATAATTTCCTGACCCTGCCCCCAGATTAACTGGTCTGTAATGACCCGGCCTATCCCCACCACCTTCCCTGAATAAAGACACCACATGAGCTATCCCCCAGTGATCTGGCACCTCTCCCGTGGTCAGTGATGGATTAAATATCTCCTCCAGGGCTCCAGCAATGCCCTCTCATAGCAGTTCAGGATACCTCCCATCAGGCCCTGGGGAGATATACCTGCTAAAACACTCAATAGCTGCTCTTTATTCATCCTAACATGTTCTCGACCCTCACCATTCCCAACTCAAATCCCACTGGAATGACAGCCCCCACCTCCCGGTGAGTACAGATGGGAATGTTTTATTGAAGACCTCACCCATGACCATGGGCTCCATAATCAGTCTGTCCCTTTGGTCCCGAATAAATCCCCCCCTTCCCCCCGAAATCCTCTTACTCTTAACACAATCAGAAAAAGCCTTGGGGGGGATCGCTCGATCCTATCGATCAAAGATATTTTCTGGCCTTTGTTTATCTCCTTATTTCCTTTTTAAATAACCTCACACATTCTCTGTTCTATCAGAGAGACTCCCCTGTTTATAAAGTGCTTTCCCTGACAAATGCTTCCTTCTTTTCCTCTCTCACACTCTCTCTATCCCCTGACATCCAGGATGGTCTGATCCTGCTGCCTTGCCCTTCACTCTGTGAAGAGCCCCCTGGCCCTGAATCCCCCCTGACCCAGGAGTAACCCAACCCCACCCTGTACATTTCCCTGTCAGGAACTGCTCCCAGTCTATGTTCGCCAGCTCCTGCCTGCCTGGGGAGATTAGAATCAGCCTTCCCCCAGTTTGCAGACTTAACTTTTACAACATCCTTATTCCTTTCCGTGGTGACTTTGAAATTTTCAGGGTTCTGGTTACAGGGGTAGCATGGTGGCTCAGTGGTTAGCACTGCTGCCTCCCAGCGCCAGGGACCCAGGTTCAATTCCAGCCTCAGGCGACTGACTGTGTGGAGTTTGCACGTTCTCCCCGTGTCTGCGTGGGTTTCCGCTGGGTGCTCCGGTTTCCTCCCACAGTCCAAAAACAAAATGTGCAGGTCAGGGTGGATTGGCCACGCTAAATTGCCCGTAGTGTTAGGGGAAATGGGTCTGGGTGGGTTACTCTTCAGAGGGTCGGTGAGGACTGGTTGGGCCGAAGGGCCTGTTTCCACACTGTAGGGAATCTAATCCCCAAACTGCTGCCATTTGACCAGCTCCAATTCCCAGGATTAGTTTTAGCACTGACACATCTCCGGTCGGATTAACGGTCTGACTATGTACTGGACAGAAAGCTCTCCTGATGCACTTAAAACATTCCGTCCAGTCTGACTGACGGTGGGAGGGCTGAAATCCCTGACTGGTCTAGCTCTGTCCCTCTCTGAGATTTGCCTCCACATGAGCCCCCCTCCCTCTGACTGTCGGGGGCCTGTGACATCATCCCAGAAAAGTGATCGCCTCTTTTTTATTCCTAAGCCTCACTCAGACGGCCTCATTTGAAGAACTTTTGGCCACATCCTCCCTCTTTTCTGCAGCGATGGTGTTCTTTATCGATAATGCGATGGCCACATCTCTCTGACACACGCCGGACGGCCTGCACTTCTCCCCCAGGCCCAGGCCTGGACTGGAAGCTGCTAGTCCTGGGTTTATCTTGACCATGACTCGGTGATTGTTCACACTGTCAGATTCCCACATGCTCAGCAGCACCATCGTACCCACCCGCTGATCGGGCAGGCTCCTGCATTCACGTCAACACCCACCTGCCTCATCATCTCCTTCTGACCATCCCAACATTCCCTCTCCGTCCGACTGCACCTTGCTCAGGCTTTGCATCTATACCCACCCCCTCACCCCACCCCCACCAAACCCAGTTAAACCCCCTCACCCCACCCCACACCCCACACCCCACCCCACCCCACCCCCCCCATCCCCACCCCCCCACACTCCACCCACCCCCACCCCCCTCACCCCACCCCACCCCACCCCCCATCCCCACCACACCCCACCCCACACCCCACCCCACCCCCCACCCCCACCCCACCCCCCCACACCCCACCCCACCCCCAGCCCCCTCACCCCACCCCACCCCACCCCCCCATCCCCACCACACCCCACCCCACCCCAACCCCCCACTCCACCCCCCACCCCCCTCACTCCACCCTCACCCCATACCCACCCCACCCCACCCCCCCCCCCCCCCACCCCCACCCGATCAGGGTGAGCAAACTCTTGGGCAAAGTGATTGGAGCTCCGGGCGGTGAGACAGGACAGGAATCTGGTTTGGGTGTGGCTGTTCCAGTTGGTACAGGTCCTACCTGCCTGTGGGGGGGGGGCTGATGCCTTCCTGGTGTTACCGACGGGCACACGGCTCGATTCCAGCCGCGGCCGGTGGTTGTTTACAAATCAAACCCGGAATCTAACGATGGCCGTGAAGCCATTATCGATTGTCAGGAAAAACCCTGATAATGATTCACTCCTGTCCTTTCGGGAAGGACTCTGCCATTCTCACCCAGTCTGGCCTCCATGTGACTCCAGACCCACAGCAATGGGGCTGACTCCATTATACAGAGGAACTTTGATTATCCGACAGTCGATGAACTGAGTTTCGGACGATCCGAACAAGATTACACATTCCCGATGTTTGGTAACGATGATAGCCAGCAGCCCATTCTCTGAAATTCCAATGTATGAACAAAAGAGTCTCCGCCCGTGTCCTTCGGATAATCGAGGTTCCTCTGGAAATGCTGGCTCCATCCAGGAATATCCTTCTCCCCTGAATGAATTAAAAATAAAAAAACCTGTCCTAATGATCCAAATTGCCAAAGTGCTCCCTCCTGCACCATCCCTTCACCCACGAGTTAGCCCCACACTGACCTACCTTCCAAATCCTACACTCACGGCACTGAAAGCAATCCGGAGATTAGAACTTAAGGAATTAACCTTCTCCAACATAAAGTGTGAGGTTATTCAGTTTGGGACAATCAGGATTTGGGAATGTTGAGTGATCAGGTACAGACAGTAATGAGGAAAGCTGAGAGTGCGCTGGCCTCTCTATTGTCGAGGGCTGGAGGATATACACACAACCCTGGTCAGACAGACCCCACCGGGAGCAGATCCTGGGAACACACCGAAGGAAGGATTTTTACTCACTCATGGGAAGTGGGTGTTCCTGGATGGGCCAAGACCTAAAGCCCTAGTTGCCCTGGAGAAGGTGGGGGGTGAGCTGCCAGCTTGACCCACTGTAGTCCGTGCGCTGTGGGTCAACCCACAATACCCTCAGAGAGGGAATTCCAGGATTCTGACCCAGTGACACTGAAGACACGGGGAGATATTTCCCAGTCAAGATAGGGAATGGTTTGGAGGGGAACGTGCAGGGGGTGGGGGATGTTCCCGTGTATCTGCTGGCCCTTGTCTTTCTGGATTGAAGTGGCTGTGGGTTTGGAAGGTGCTGTTTCAGGATCTTTGGTGAATTTCTGCGTTGCACCTTGTAGATGATCAGTGCGTTGAGTACAGGAGTTTGGGTGGGGTGGGGGGAGGTGGGGGTGTCATGTTGCAGCTGTACAGGACATGAGTTAGGCCACTCTCGGAATCCTACATTCATTCCTGGTTTCCCTGCCACAGGAAGGATGGTGTTGAATCTTGTGGGTGTGGGGCCAACCCAGCGGCTGCTTTCTCCTG
The DNA here is from genome assembly GCF_020745735.1 of Hemiscyllium ocellatum. NCBI lineage: Eukaryota > Metazoa > Chordata > Chondrichthyes > Orectolobiformes > Hemiscylliidae > Hemiscyllium > Hemiscyllium ocellatum. The sequence continues at coordinate 1,498,824 of NC_083403.1, read as the reverse complement.
GATGGTGTTGAGCTTCTTGTGTTGTTGGAGCTGCCCCCATCCAGGGGCAAGTGGGGAGTATTCCCTCCCACTCCTGACCTGTGCCTTGGAGATGGTGGACAGGCTTTGGGGGAGACAGGAGGTGATGTGCTGGGCTCCTCCATCATTGAGGAGGGGGAGATTTGTGGACCCTCCTCCCCCAGTGAGCTGTTTAACTGCCCCCCCCTCCCCCCTCCCCATTCACAGCTGGATGTGGCAGGACTGCAGAGCTGAGATTGGGTCTGTTGGGTGTGGGATCCCTTCGCTCTGTCTCCCACTTGCAGCTTATGCTGTTTGGTAAGTAATCCTGTTTGGTCCCTTCACCAGGTTGGCACCTCCTCCTCAGGTCTGCCTGATGCTGCCCCCAGCATGCCCCCCTGCCCCCCCCCCCACTGACCCAGCGTTGATGCCCTGGCTGGGTGGTAATGGGTGAGGGGGGGATATGCTGGGCCATGAGGTTACAGACTGTGCTGGGGGACAGTCCTGCTGCTGCTGGTGGCCCACAGTGCCTCCTGGAGGCCCAGCCTTGAGTTACTCGATCAGTTTGAAGTCTGTCCCATTGAGCACGGTGATAGTGCCACACAACACGATGGAGGGGATTCTCAATGTGAAGGTGGGACTCTGTCTCCACACGGACTGTGCAGTGGTCACTCTGACTGATACTGTCATGGACAGATATACCTGTAGCTGGCAGATTGGTGGGGATGGGGTCAGGTATGTTTTACCCCCTTGTTGGTTCCCTCCCTCCCCACCTCCCTCGGACCCAGCCTGGCAGCTCTGTCCTTTAGGACCTGACCAGCTCGATCAGTAATAGCTGCTGCTGGGTCACTCTCGGTGATGGGACAGTGAAACCCCCCTGCCCCCCCCACCCAGAGTACACCCTGTGTTCTTGCCACCCTCCGTGCTTCCTCTGGGAGGATGGTACATGGTAATCAGCAGGAGGTTTCCTTCTCCATGTTTAACCTGAAGCCATGAGACCTCATGGGATCCAGAGTCAATGTTGGAGACTCCCAGAGTAACTCCCTCCCGATGGTATCCCACTGGGTCTGACCTGTCGGTGGGACAGGACCTATCCCGGGATGGTGATGGTGATGGTGGGGTCTGGGACAGTGTCTGTAAGCTATGAATGTGACTATATCAGGCTGTTCCTTGACCAGTCTGTGAGAGAGCTCTCCCAAGGTGGGCACAAGGTCCCAGGTGTTAGTGAGGAAGACCCTGCGGGGTTGACAGGGCAGTTTCTGTCATGGCCTTTCCCGATGCCTAGGACGATCTATCTGGCTTCATTCCTTAGTTGAGAATTCCTAACAACTGGTCCAGCTGAGTGGCTTTGTGTCTCATTCAGGGGCAGTTAGGAGTGAGTCCCATTGCTGTGGGACTGGAGTCACATGGAGGCCAGGCCGGGTGAGGGATGGCAGGTTTCCTTCCCTGAAGGACATTAAAGAACCCGGTGTTTTCTGACAATCGCAGGAATCAAATTTATGTTGATTGATAATTCCAGATTTTTATTGAAATCAAATTCCAGTATCTGTGGTACAATTCATTCCCACATCCACAACATTCCTTCAGGCTCTGGATTCATTTCTCCTGAGATAACACATTTCCCATTGGGGAGCATGTACCCAAATAAGGTGAAGTTGGCCCATTGGGCAGTCACTGATTGGGTCATAAAGTCAGATAGTGTAGATGCTCAGTCCAGCTCATCCTGTCAACCTGGATTCCCAAACTAAACTAGTCCCATATCCCTCCAAACCCTTCCTATCCATCTCCCCATCTAGATGCTGTTTCGATGTTGTAATTGTACCAGCCTCCACCACATCCTCTGGCAGCTCATTCCATACACATACCACCCTCTGGGTGAAAAAGCTGCCCTTCAGGTCCCTTTTAAATCCTTCCCCTCTCATCCTAAGCCTGTGTCGTCTTGTTTGAACCCCTACCCTGGGGAGAGGCCTTGGTTATTCACCCTACCTGTCTCCCTCCTAATTTTATAAACCTCTATAAGGTCACCCCTCAGCCCCTTACACCCCAGAGAAAACAGTCCCAGCCTCTCCTTATAACTGAAACCCTCCCGTCCTGGTAACATGGTCTCACATTTTTTCTGAACCCTTTCAATTGTAACAACATCCTTCCTCTCGTAGGGCAGCCTGATCACTGCCCTGTACAACCTTGGTATGACATCTGAACCCCTGTACTCAGTCTTGTCACTGCCCTCGCTACCGATGGTGACACTATCAAGGGTCTAGGTGCCTACACCCCTCGTGTGTCTCTGTTCAGCATCACCCCCCAGGACAGTGCCATTGGCTCTGGGATTTCTGCCTTGCTTTGTCTTGGCAAAATACAACATCATGCATTTATCTGAATTAAACTCCCTTTGCCATATCTTGCCCACTGGCCTGGCTCACCAAGATTTTGTTGTACTCTGAGATTATCTATTTTGTTATTCACCACACACACAATTTCAATGCCATCCACAACGGTATTAACCATATCTCCTATATTCTCATCCTCATCATTGATATAAATGACTAGCAGTGGTAGACTCAGAACCAATCCCTGATCTTCCCACTCACCTCTTCCTCCAGTCAGACCTTAAAAATGTGTTGCTGGAAAAGCGCAGCAGGTCAGGCAGCATCCAAGGAGCAGGAGAATCGACGTTTCGGGCATAAGCCCTTCTTCAGGAATGAGGAGAGTGTGCCAAGCAGGCTAAGATAAAAGGTAGGGAGGAGGGACTTGGGGGAGGGGCATTGGAAATGCGATAGGTGGAAGGAGGTTAAGGTGAGGGTGATAGGCCGGAGTGGGGTGGGGGTGGAGAGGTCGGGAAGAAGGTCAAGAAGTCGGTGCTGAGTCCAAGAGTTGGGACTGAGATATGAAGGGGGTAGGGGAAATGAGGAAGCTGGAGAAATCTGTATTCATTCCTTGTGGCTGGAGGGTTCCTAGGCGGAAGATGAGGCGCTCCTCCTCCAGGCGTCATGTTGCCATGGTCTGGCGATGGAGGAGGCCAAGGACCTGCATGTCCTTGGCGGAATGGGAGGGGGAGTTAGTGTTCAGCCACGGGGTGGTTGGGTTGGTTGGTGCGGGTGTATCCCCAGCACCTGCAGTCCTCACTTGTTCCTGTCAGACCTGTCCAGCTGTGGCTCCACCACTTGTTTTTGGTCACTCTGGATAGTTATATGCCATTCCCGAACACTACCCTGAACTTACTGACACAACCATCACTCCCTCTGAAATATTCCCTCAGTCACACCTGATCCTCTAGGGCCCAGCTCATTTCCAAGGACTCAGGTCAAAACGTATGTTGCTGGAAAAGCGCAGTCGGTCAGGCAGCGTCCAAGGAGTGGGAGAGTCAATGTTTTCAGCATGAGCCCTTCATCAGGAATTTGTCCTTCCTTGTTGGATTGGACACGGTCCCGAACACAATCCAGGAAAACTCGCCACTCGTGGGAAGGTGCAGCCTCTGAATAAGATTGAGTCATTCAGCACAGAAAGAGACCGTTCTGTCCAACTCGTCCCGTGATGACCAAGTCTCCCAAACTAAGCTCATCCCATTTGTTTATGTTTGATCCATATCCCTCTAAACGTTTCTTATCATGTACCTGTCTGAAAAACTTTTAAATGTTCTAACCCCACCATTTCCTCTGGCAGCCCATTCCATTTACAAAGCACCCCCTGGGCTAAAACTGTCCCCTTCAGGCCCTTTCTTAAACCTTTCCCCTCTCACCTTAAAAATATGTCCCCTGGTTTGGAACTCCACACTCTCCGAAAGACCTTGGCTATTCACCTGACCTATGCTTGTCGTGATTTTATTAACATCAACAGCGTTAAAGGTCAGAATCTTTTTTCCCAGAGCTGAAATATCTAAAACTAGGGGCATAGATTGAAGATGAGAGGGGAACGTTCAATGGAGATGTGAGGGCCAAGGTTTTTACCCCGAGAGCGGTGGGGGGTGGAATGTGCTGCCAGGGTGCTGGTGGAGGCAATTACAACTGGGGTTTTTAAGGGGCTTTTAGACACAGGGTAAACCCCGTCTGCTAATTTAAACCCAGAAAGGATTCCCACCACGCTGTAATCTGTGACAATTCAAGAGACAAAGAATTCTCCCAGAGGTCACTATTTAAACTAAAAATTAACAATTTTATTCTTTAAGTCCAACAGAGAATATTAAAAACCAACAACTATTTATAGCTCCTCTCTTTTAAATCTATCTTTCACCTCCCACTCTAAAATACTAGTCCGATATTAAAAAGTCCCGATTAAAATTTACAATCGATAATCACGGTTCAGAAGTAGCCAGCTTTGCCAATTCTGGTTTTGGAGATTTTCCCAAACTCTGTCTCAGAGATCTCTTGAGCGAACAGTCTCTGTGGCAGATCTCTCTCAACTGTTCAATGTTTGTTTACCCCAAAACATTGGAATCATTTGATTGTTTTTAATATTATCAAAATACTAAATTCAAACTTGATTGGAGTTTGGTATCTTGGGGCATAATTTAAACTGATTGGCATAATTTGAATTTGTTTTTGTCTCATGGTAACCCATCTGCTGCTAGCTGTGTTGCCTTGTTCAGAGCATTGTGTGCTGTGTCCAGCTGGCCTTGCTAACTTCTCAACTCTCTTAAAGACACAGGACCTTGACACTTTCATAACAATGACCGCGTGAATATGGAAGGGATAGAGGGATGTGGACCAAGGACAGGCAAGGGATTAGTTTAATTTGGCATCATATTTAGCACAACATGATGGGCTGAAGGGCCCTTTCCTCTTCTGTACTGCTCTATCTTTTATGTAACCCTGGGTGTCAAAGGAGGGAAAGGATTGAACGCTGAGAGAGAAAGGCTGAGAGTTCCAAAGGGTTAAACAGCAGCTACCCCACAGGAGGTGGGAAAATACCAAGGTTTCTAAGAAAATCGTGAGGAGAGTGAATAGAAAAATAACCAGGAAGAGAATTAGGGATCGAACTGGTAATCTGTGTTTGGAGCTGAAAACAGAGCCAAGGTTATAAATGTGTACTTTGCAACCGCACTCACTGTAGAGAAGGGTGTGGGAGATCCATAAATCTGATATATTTGAACAATTAGGATTGAAGAGAATCCCAAGGCATTTTATGAATATATTAGGAGCAAGAGGGGAGCTAGGGAAATGGCGTGTGGATTCAAGGACAAAGGAGAGAATTTATGTGGGGACCCAGAGGATGTTTGGGTGGGATGTTTTTGGGCAGGACAGGGTAGACTCCAGACTCCGATAGCTTCTGTCGGAACTGTAGGGATTCTTCAATTCTCAGTCAGCAAAGTCCTGAATGAGTACCTTGTCTCAAGAAAGACATGGATGAGAGTAAGATTAGGGAGGGGGTTTGTTGATAATGAAGAAGGAGGAGGTGTGAGGTATCTTGTTAAATGTTAAGGTAATTTCCTGATGGGATCTAATGCAGGGTACTGAAGGAAGCAAGGGAGGAGATTGGTGGAGCTTGGACAGAGATCTTTATATTCTCTTTAGCCACAGGCACGGTCCTCGAAGTCTGGAGATTAGCTGGTGCTGTGAGAACAAAGAACAAAGAAAATTTACTAGCCCGAACCCGGCCCTTCGGCCCCTCCAAACCTGAGCTGATCCAAATCTACTGTCTAAACCTGTCACCCAATTCCGAAGGATCTGTATCCCTCTGCTCCCCACCTCCCCCCTCCCCTTCCTAATGCACCTGCCCAGACCCTCCTGCTTCAGAAGGGCCAAAGGAAATGACCTGCTGGACCAGGAGATCAAATTACATGGAGGCCATGGTGGTCAGAGAAGGCCGCGTGTAGTTGTGGAGGGGTGTGGGGAGAGGGGTGTGGGGAGAGGGGTGTGGGGAGAGGGGAGAGGGGTGTGGGGAGAGGGGTGAGGGGAGAGGGGTGAGGGGAGAGGGGTGAGGGGTGAGGGGTGAGGGGTGAGGGGTGAGGGGAGAGGGGAGAGGGGAGAGGGGAGAGGGGGAAGGAGAGGGGAGAGGGGGAAGGAGAGGGGTGAGGGGAGAGGGGTGAGGGGAGAGGGGAGAGGGGAGAGGGGTGAGGGGAGAGGGGAGAGGGGTGAGGGGAGAGGGGTGAGGGGTGAGGGGAGAGAGGTGAGGGGTGAGGGGAGAGGGGTGAGGGGAGAGGGGAGAGGGGTGAGGGGTGTGTAATCCCTGTTGTTCCGTTGGACGCAGTGCCAGGCCTCTGTAGTTTGTCATGTAACCGATAACGGGTGAGAATGGAGGCGGCCTGGTTTGTAAGTTTGGTGGAGTTATGGACAATGAGAAAGGATTTAGCCAGATTTAGACCAGGTGACAAGTCGAGTAGAGGAAGTGACAGATGGAGTTTACATAGAAACATAGAAAATAGGTGCAGGAGCAGGCCATTTGGCCCTTCCAGCCTGAGCTACCATTCAATATGATCGTGGCTGACCATCTTCCTATCCCATTCCCACCATCTCCCCATTCCCCTTTCACCACAGGGTCATACCCAGCTCCCTCCTGAATCTGACCAACTGCCCCCAACAGCTTCCTGTGGGAGAGAATTCCACAGGTTCCCAATCTCTGAGTGAAGACGTTCTTCCCCAGCTCAGTCCTGGACGGCTTTCCCCGTTATTGTTACCCTGGGGGCTTCCCCACCCTCGGGAACATTCTTCCTGCAGCTCGCCTGCCCAGTCCCATCAGGATGTTATATGTTTCTATCTGACCTCCCCCTGTCCTCCTCAATCCCAGTCAGTACAGACCCGCTCCACCCAGTGTCAGTCCTGCCATCCCGGGAATCAGCCTGGTGACCCTTCGCTGGACTCCCCCTCACCCCTGACCCCCAGCCCCCCGGCCCCTGCCCCCTGCCCCCTGTCCCCTATCCCCCTGTCCCCTATCCCCCCGTCCCCTATCCCTCTGTCCCCTGTCCCCTATCCCCCTGTCCCCTATCCCCCTGTCCCCTATCCCCCCGTCCCCTGTCCCCCGTGCCCTGTCCCCTATCCCTCTGTCCCCTATCCCCCTGTCCCCTGTCCCCTATCCCCCTGTCCCCTATCCCCCCGTCCCCTATCCCTCTGTCCCCTATCCCCCTGTCCCCTGTCCCCTATCCCCCCGTCCCCTGTCCCCCGTCCCCTGTCCCCTGTCCCCGTCCCCTGTCCCCTGTCCCCTGTCCCCTGTCCCCCGTCCCCCGTCCCCTGTCCCCTGTCCCCCGTCCCCTGTCCCCTGTCCCCTGTCCCACACCACACCACACGGTACCCCACCCAGCACCGCCTGTTACTCTCTGCTTTGTGCCTGCCAACCCATTCCCTACCCATGTCAGTCCACTCCCTCTGATACCATGAGCTTGAGTTTTCGTTACGGATATCTGTGGGAACCTCGTCAAAAGCCTTTCGAAAATCCTTTGATTCCCCTTTTTCCACTTTACTGGTCACATCCTCAGAAAATCCCGGAAGATTTGTCAAGTGTGATTTCCCTTCAGTAAATCCATGTCGGGTCAGACTGATTCTGTCACTACTTCCCAAATAGCTGAGTTATCACATCCTTAATTATTGACTCCAGCATTTTCCCCACCCCCGATCCCAGCCGAACTGCCTTATAATTCCCCATTTTCTCTCTCCCTCCTTTTTTAACAAGTATGGTTACATTAGTTACCCTCCAGCCCATTGGGACTCTTCCAGAGTATATAGAACGCTGGAAAATGATCCCCAATATGTGCTCTTTCTACAACCATCTCCTTAACTATTCTGGGATGCAGAGCATCGGGCTCTCGGGATTTATTAATCAGGAAATGGTATTGGGGAAATGAAATAAGATTTCCTCCAGTTCCTCCTTCATGCTTGACCCCAGATATTTCCAGAAGGTTATTTGAGTCCTCCTTTGTGAAGTCAGAGAAAGTGAGGTCTGCAGATGCTGGAGATCAGAGCTGAAAATGTGTTGCTGGAAAAGCGCAGCAGGTCAGGCAGCATCTGAGGAGCAAGAGAATCGACATTTCAGGCATAAGCCCTTCTTCAGGAATTACTGATGAAGGGCATATGCCCAAAACGTCGAATCTCCTGTTCCTTGGATGCTGCCTGACCTGCTGCGCTTTTCCAGCAACACATTTTCAGCTCTGATCTCCAGCATCTGCAGACCTCACTTTCTCCAGGTTGATTTCAGGCATAAGCCCTTCATCTTAGTGAAGACAGATCCAAAGTACTTGTTCAGCTGGTCTGCCATCTCATCGTTGTCCATTATGGATTGACCTGGTTCTAACTGTGAGGGAAAAAAATGAGGTCTGCAGATGCTGGAGATCACAGCTGCAAATGTGTTGCTGGTCAAAGCACAGCAGGCCAGGCAGCATCTCAGGAATAGAGAATTCGACATTTCGAGCATAAGCCCTTCATCAGGAATAAGAGAGAGAGAGTGTGTCCAGCAGGCTAAGATAAAAGGTAGGGAGGAGGGACTAGGGGGAGGGGCGATGGAGGTGGGATAGGTGGAAGGAGGTCAAGGTGAGGGTGATAGGCCAGAGTGGGGTGGGGGCGGAGAGGTCAGGAAGAGGATTGCAGGTTAGGAGGGCGGTGCTGAGTTGAGGGAACCGACTGAGACAAGGTGGGGGGAGGGGGAATGAGGAAGCTGGAGAAATCTGAATTCATATCTTGTGGTTGGAGGGTTCCCAGGCGGAAGATGAGGCGCTCCTCCTCCAGCCGTCGTGTTGTTATGTTCTGCGGTGGAGGAGTCCAAGGACCTGCATGTCCTCGGTGGAGTGGGAGGGAGAGTTAAAGTGTTGAGCCACGGGGTGGTTGGGTTGGTTGGTTCGGGCGGCCCAGAGGTGTTCTCTGAAGCGTTCCGCAAGTAAGCGGCCCGTCTCCCCAATATAGAGGAGGCCACATCGGGTGCAGCGGATGCAATAGATGATGTGTGTGGAGGTGCAGGTGAACTTGTGGCGGATATGGAAGGATCCCTTGGGGCCTTGGAGGGAAGTGAGGGAGGAGGTGTGGGCGCAAGTTTTACATTTCCTGCGGTTGCAGGGGAAGGTGCCGGGAGTGGAGGTTGGGTTGGTGGGGGGTGTGGATCTGACGAGGGAGTCATGAAGGGAGTGGTCCTTGCGGAACGCTGATAGGGGAGGGGAGGGAAATATATCCTTGGTGGTGGGGTCCGTTTGGAGGTGGCGGAAATGACGGCGGATGATACGTTGTATGCGGAGGTTGGTGGGGTGGTAGGTGAGAACCAGTGGGGTTCTGTCTTGGTGGCGGTTGGAGGAGCGGGGCTCAAGGGCGGAGGAGCGGGAAGTGGAGGAGATGCGGTGGAGGGCGTCGTCGATCACGTCTGGGGGGAATCTGCGGTCCTTGAAGAAGGAGGCCATCTGGGCTGTGCGGTGTTGGAACTGGTCCTCCTGGGAGCAGATGCGGCGGAGACGAAGGAATTGGGAATATGGGATGGAGTTTTTACAGGGGGCAGGGTGGGAGGAGGTGTAGTCCAGATAGCTGTGGGAGTCAGTCGGTTTATAGTAGATGTCTGTGTTGAGTCGGTCGCCCGAGATAGAAATGGAAAGGTCTAGGAAGGGGAGGGAGGAGTCTGAGACAGTCCAGGTGAATTTGAGGTCGGGATGGAAGGTGTTGGTAAAGTTGATGAACTGTTCAACCTCCTCGTGGGAGCACGAGGCAGCGCCGATACAGTCATCGATGTAGCGGAGGAAAAGGTGGGGGGTGGTGCCAGTGTAGTTGCGGAAGATGGACTGTTCCACATATCCTATGAAGAGGCAGGCATAGCTGGGGACCATGCGGGTGCCCATGGCAACTCCTTTAGTTTGGAGGAAGTGGGAGGATTGGAAAGAGAAGTTATTCAGGGTGAGGACCAGTTCAGTCAGTCGAAGGAGGGTGTCAGTGGAAGGGTGTCGAAGGAGGGTGTCAGGGTGTCGAATAAGGAGCCCTCCGCTTCAGAGTGGGAGGGAACGCTTCAGAGAACACCTCTGGGACGCCCGGACAACCAACCCAACCACCCCGTGGCTCAACACTTTAACTCTCCCTCCCACTCCACCGAGGACATGCAGGTCCTTGGACTCCTCCACCGGCAAAACACAACAACACGACGGCTGGAGGAGGAGCGCCTCATCTTCCGCCTGGGAACCTTCCAACCACAAGGAATGAATTCAGATTTCTCCAGTTTCCTCATTTCCCCTCCCCCCACCTTGTCTCAGTCGGTTCCCTCAACTCAGCACCGCCCTCCTAACCTGCAATCCTCTTCCTGACCTCTCCGCCCCCACCCCACTCCAGCCTATCACCCTCACCTTGACCTCCTTCCACCTATCCCACCTCCATCGCCCCTCCCCCAAGTCCCTCCTCCCTACCTTTTATCTTAGCCTGCTTGGCACACTCTCCTCATTCCTGATGAAGGGCTTATGCTCGAAACGTCGAATTCCCTATTCCTGAGATGCTGCCTGGCCTGCTGTGCTTTGACCAGCAACACATTTTCAGCTCTAACTGTGAGGGACCTCATTTGTCTTCATCAGTCACATATCGACAGAAGCTTTTGCAGTCAGTTTTTATGTTTTCCACAAACTTACTCTTACTGTCTTAATTTGGAGGTGGGTGAGATGATGCATTATGGGAGGACATTAATGCCGAGATCTTTCAAGATATCAAAGTCCAGCATAGCCTGAGTGGAGTCCCACAGGGTTCTGTGCTGGGACCCCAGCTGTACACAATCTGGGACACAGTTGGAAAGAAGGCTTCATCAGTCAGGGCACTGGGTCTAAAATCTGGTCAGCCATCTTGCAGCTGTATAAGACTTTAGTGAGGCCACGTTGGGGTATTGTGTGCAGTTCTGGTCACCACGCTATAGGAAGGATGCGGAGACTTTGGAGAGACTACAGAAGAGATTTATCGGGATGCTGCCTGGATTGGAGTATAGAAATTGTAAGGAGAAGTTGGATAAACTTGGATTGTTTCCATTCGAGTGTCAGAGGCTGAGGAGGGACCCGATAGAAGTCTATAAAATGACGAGAATCATGGATAGGGTGGAGAGTGAGAGTTTTCTCCCAGCGTGGAAATGCCAGATACTTGGGGGTGAGGGATGGGGGGGTTGGCGTGTAGGTTTAAGGTGAGAGGGCAAAGTTGAAATGAGATGTGGGAGACAAGGTGTTTTTAGCCAGAGGGATGTAAGTGCCAGGAATGTGCTGCCAGAGGAAATCGGAGAGGAGATTAGAATAGCAATATTTAAGAGGCACCTGAACAGATATATGAACAGGCAGGGATAGGGACATAGTGACCATACACAGGCAAATGGGATTAATTTGGGATAGCATCATACTCAGCACAGACACAGTGGGCTGAAGGGCATGTTCTGCAATCTATTACCTCCTTGAAAGTCTCTCCAATATGATCAACTCTCAACTCTGTGGCAAAACAAAAACCATCAGTTCAGAGGCTGTTGATAGGAAATCTATAGCTCTGGGTCTTTCCAGATCTGTCTGTTCCCATGGCAATTACAAGTAATTTAACATCCCCTAAACCTCTCTTTATCCCACTTTTAAATGCCTTTGATTTGACTTTTTATAAATAGCAGACAATCCTCAGTTCGTTTGAATTTTGAATTCCAAGAATTCCACTCAGGAATTGCCCAAATATTCCTTTGTCTAATTCTCATGATCTATCATTCCATAACGGTGTTCCCAACAATGGGCTGAATGGCCAGGGTGCAGAGTGATGGAAGAATGTGGATGAATGGTGAGTGCAGAGAAAGATTGGAAGATCCCACAGTCAGGACAGGAAGGGTATGAGTGAAGAGCCAGGGGCTGATGGATCAGCTGGAAGGTATTACTGTCCCTGGTCTTTCCTTGAAGGTTTCTTGTATATTCCGAAGCGTTCCTCATGAACCTTTCGGATTATCTACTGTTTGCCCAGGACCAGGCAGAGTATCTGTGAACAGAATTATTTACGGAGTTGGTTGTTTTGACTCAGTTCATTCCCAGATCAGCATCGCAGCTGGAACTCGGACCATGGAAAATAAAACAGGTTTAATCAGAGTCCCGGCCATGAGCACTTCTGTCTGTGAATCGGTACCTTGACTGAAATTCCAATCAGCTGATTGATTAGACTTGGCAGCTTGTAGAACCGAGAATCAAACAGTGAGATTCACTAAGAAGAAATAGACAGTTTGGGAACAGTGTCAGGCGACAGGTTTCCATGATGTTTTTGATGGAATGTGATGTCATCTCTAAACAGACAACACTTCACATATCATAAATCTGCCCATAACTTTCTTGCCCAAGAGAAATGAACAGAAACATTCAGAGAGTGATCTCCCAGACTGGCCGAGGAACAGTGTGACCTGGCATTGGTCTCAGTCTTGGAACAGACAATGGCAAGAACAGCCCTGCTGACCCAGCAGAGTCCCCCTCACCAACATCTGGGGCTGAGTGCTGACCTTGGGAGAGCTGCCTCACACACTCCTCCAGGTACAGAGTCGGGAGGGTGGTGCTGGAAAAGCCCAGCTGGTCAGGTAGCATTCCCAGGAGCAGGAGCATCCGATGTTTCAGGCAGGAATGAAGTCTGTGGGCCGAGGGGGCTGAGAGATAAATGGGACGGGGTGGAGCTGGGGGGAAGGGAGCTGGGGAGGTGATCGGTAGATGAAGGTGGAGGTGATAGTGATAGGTCGGAGAGGAGGGTGGTGCTGAGTTGGAGGGTCGGATCTGGATAAGGTGGGGGGAGGAGAGATGGGGAAACTGGTCAAGTCCACCTTGATGCCCTGGGGTTGGAAGGTTCCTAGGTGGAAGATGAGGCGCTCTTCCTCCAGCCGTCGTGTTGCTATGGTCAAGGACCTGCATGTCCTTGGTGGAGTGGGAGGGGGAGTTGAAGTGTTGAGCCACGGGGTGGTTGGGTTGGTTGGTCTGGGTGTCTCCCCAATGTAGAGGAGGCCACATCGGGTGCAGCAGATGCAGGTGTTGACGTGTGTGGAAGTGCAGGTGAATCTCTGCCGGATGTGGAAGGATCCTTTCGGGTCTTGGAGGGAGGAGCTGCGACAGGTTTTGCAATTCCTGCAGTGCCAGGGGAAGGTTCTGAGAGAGGAGGGTGGGCTGGTGGGGACGTCAACCTAACAAGGGAGTCGCGGAGGGAGTGGTCTCTCCAGAACACAGATGGGGGTGGGGAGGGAAATATATCTCTGGGAGTGGGGCCTGTTTGTGGGTGTCGGAAATGGCCGAGGAAGCTGTGAGATATCTAGAGGTTGGTGGGGTGGAAGGTGAGGACCTGGGGGGTGGGGGGGATGGTGGGGGGAGGGGGGCTGTTCTGTCCCTGTTGCATTGGTGCAGGGGTGGGGTTCAAGGGCAGTGGTGTGGGAAATAGATGTGATGTGCTGGAGGGCGTCATCAAGGTCAGGTGAATTGGCCAATGTTTTAGGTGCATTACAAAGAACAAAAAGATCAGCCCTCCAAGCCTGAGCCGATCCATATGTATTGTCTAAACCTGTCGCCCAATCCCTAAGCATCTGTATCCCTCTGCTCCCCACCTACTCATGCATCTGTCCAGACTCATCTTAAATGAATCTACCGTGCCTGCCTCTACCACCTCTGCTGGCACCGTGTTCCAGACGCCCCCCACCCTCTGTGTGAAGTACTTACTGTGTGTATCCCCCTTAAACTTTCCACCTCTCACCTTGAAAGCGTGACCTCTCGTTATTGATTCCTTCTCCCTGGGAAAAAGCTTATCTCTATCCACCCTGTCTATACCCTTCAGGATTTTGTAAACCTAAAGCAGGTCCCCCCTCAATCTCCTTTTTTCTAATGAAAACAATCCTAACCTACTCACCCTCTCTTCATAGCTAGCACCTTCCATAACAGGCAATATCTTCGTAAACCTTCTCTGCACCCTCTCCAAAGCGTCCACATTCTATTGGTAATGTGGCAACCAGAACTGTAACAGTATTCAAAATGCGGCCGAACCAATGTCTTGTACAATTTTAACATGACCTACCAGCCCGTCCAATGAAGACAAGCACACCATCTGCCTTCTTGACCACTCTATCCACCTGTGCAGCAACCTTCAGGGTACAATGAACCTGCACTCCCAGACCTCTCTGCTCATCAACTTTTCCCAAGGCTCTTCATTTCATTGTATAATTCGCTCGAGAATTAGATTTTCCTAAATACATCACCTCACATTTGACTGGATTGAACTCCATCCGCCACTTTTCCACCCAACTCTCCAGTCTATCTATATCCTCCTGTATTCTCTGACAGTCCCTTATGCTTTCTGCTACTCCACCTCAAAGTGAAGGAGCCATTAGGAGGTAGTGACCATAATACAATAAGCTTTAATCTGCAATTTGAGAGGGAGAGGGTACAGTCAGAATAAAGGGAACTTTGGAGCTATGAGGGAGGAGCTGGCCAAAGTTCAATGGTGCAATACCTGAGCAAGGATGGCAGTGGAGGAACAATGGCGGGTATTTCTGGGTATAATGCAGAAGGTGCAGGATCAGTTCATTCCAAAAAGGAAGAAAGATCCTATGAGGAGGCAGGGGTGGCCATGGATGACGAGGGAAGTTAAGAAACATATAAAGTCAAAAGAGAAAAAGTATAACATAGCAAAGATGAGTGGGAAATCGGAGGACTGGGAAGCTTTTAAAGAGCAACAGAGGATTACTAAGAAGGAAATACGCAGAGAAAAAAATGAGGTACGAAGGTAAACTGGCCAATAATATAAAGAGGGATAAGTAAAAGTATTTTTTAGGTATGTGAAAGGAAAAAAAATGGTTAAGACTAAAATTGAGTACTTGAAGATAGAAACAGGTGAATATATTACGGGGGACAAAGAAATGGCAGAAGAATTGAATTGGTACTTCAGATCTGTGTTCACTGGGGAAGACACAAGCAATCTCCCTGAGGTAACAGTGGCTGAAGGGCCTGAACTGAAGAGAATTTATATTTGCCAGGAATTGGTGTTGGAGAGACTGTTAGGTCTGAAGGTTGATAAGTCCCCGGGGCCTGATGGTCCCAGGGTACTGAAGGAGGTGGCTCGAGAAATCGTGGATGCGTTGGTGATCATTTTCTAGAGTTCGATAGATTCGGGATCAGTTCCTGCGGATTGGAGGGTGGCTAATGTTATACCACTTTTTAAGAAAGGTGGGAGAGAGAAAGCAGGAAATTATAGACCAGTTACTCTGACCTCAGTGGTGGGAAAGATGCTGGAATCTATTATAAAGGATGAAATTATGACACATCTGGATAGCAGTAACAGGATAGGTCAGAGTCAGCATGGATTTATGAAGGGGAAATCATGCTTGACTAATCTTCTGGAATTTTTTGAGGATGTAACTCTGAAGATGGATGAGGGAGATCCGGTAGATGTGGTGTACCTGGACTTTCAGAAAGCTTTTGATAAAGTCCCACATAGAAGGTTAGTGAGTAAACTTAGGGTGCATGGTATTGGGGGAGAAAGTGAGGACTGCAGATGCTGGAAATCAGAGCTGAAAATGTGTTGCTGGAAAAGCGCAGCAGGTCAGGCAGCATCCAAGGAGCAGGAGAGTCGATGTTTCGGGCATAAGCCCTTCCTGATGAAGGGCTTATGCCCGAAACGTCGAATTTCCTGTTCCTTGGATGCTGCCTGACCTGCTGCGCTTTTCCAGCAACACATTTTCAGCACATGACATTGGGGGCAAAGTACTAACTTGGATTGAAAGTTGGTTGGCTGATAGGAAACAAAGAGTAGTGATAAACGGCTCCATTTCGGAATGGCAGGCAGTGACCAGTGGGGTACTGCAGGGATCAGTACTGGGACCGCAGCTTTTTACAATATATGTTAATGATATAGAAGATGGTATTAGTAATAACATTAGCAAATCTGCTGATGATACTAAGCTGGGTGGCAGGGTGAAATGTGAGGAGGATGATAGGAGATTACAGGGTGACCTGGTCAAGTTAGGTGAGTGGTCAGATGCATGGCAGATGCAGTTTAATGTGGATAAATGTATGGTTATCCACTTTGGTGGCAAGAACAGGAAGGCAGATTACTACCTCAATGGAATCAATTTAGGTAAAGGGGCAGTATAGAGAGATCTGGGTGTTCTTGTACACCAGTCAATGAAGGTAAGCATGCAGGTACAGCAGGTAGGGAAGAAGGCTAATAGCATGCTGGCCTTCATAACAAGAGGGATGGAGTATAGAAGCAAAGAGGTTCTTCTGCAGCTGTACAGGGCCCTGGTGAGACCACACCTGGAGTACTGTGTGCTGTTCTGGTCTCTGAATTTGAGGAAAGACATTCTGGCTATTGAGGGAGTGCAGCGTAGGTTCACGAGGTTAATTCCTGGAATGGCGGGACTACCTTACACTGAAAGACTGGAGCGACTGGGCTTGTATACCCTTGAGTTTCGAAGACTGAGAGGGGAACTGATTGAGACATATAAGATTATTAAAGGATTGGACACTCTGGAGGCAGGAAACATGTTTCCTCTGATGGGTGAGTGCCGAACCAGAGGACACAGCTTAAAAATACGGGGTAGACCATTTAGGACAGAGATGAGGAGAAACTTCTTCACCCAGAGAGTGGTGGCTGTGTGGAATGCTGTGCCCCAGAGGGCAGTGGAGGCCCAGTCTCTGGATTCATTTAAGAAAGAGTTGGATAGAGCTCTCAAAGATAGTGGAATCAAGGGTTATGGAGATAAGGCAGGAACAGGATACTGATTAAGGATGATCAGCCATAATCATATTGAATGGTGGTGCAGGCTCGAAGGGCAGAATGGCCTACTCCTGCACCTATTGTCTATTGTCCACCAATCTTTGTGTCATCTGCAAACTTGCTGATCATACCAACAGTGCCCTCTTCCAGATCATTTATGTATATCACAAACAACAGTAGCCCCAACACTGACCCCTGTGGAACACACTGGTCATCTTTCTCCATTTCGAGATACTCCCTTCAACTATTACTCTCTGTCTCCTGTTGCTCAACCAGTTCTTTATCCACCTCGCTAGAACACCCTGCACACCATGTGACTCCACTTTCTCCATTAGTCAACCATGGGGAACCTTATCAAACGCCTTACTAAAGTCCATGTATATGACATCTACAGCCCTTCCTTCATCTATCAACTTGGTCACTTCCTTGAAGAACTCTATACGTTGGTAAGGCACGATCTCTCCCACACAAACCATGTTGCCTATCACTGATAAGCCCATTCTTTTCTAAATATAAATAGATCCTATCCCTCAGTACCTTCTCCAACTTCCCCACCACTGATGTCAGGCTCACTGGTCTGTAGTTACCCGGAATATCCCTACCACCCTTCTTGTACAGGGGGACAACATGAGCAACCCTCCAGTCCTCCAGCACCTCACCTGTGTATAAGGATGTTACAGAGATATCTGTCAGGGCCCTAGCTATCTCCTCCCTCACCTCCCTTTCCCAGCACCACACTCTCGACTCTGATCCCCACCATCTTCAGCCCTCATTTTCTCCTGCTCAAAGAACACCCTGATATAGTTATACTTATTGAATCTTACCTTACAGACACTGTCCCAGACCCCACCATCACCATCCCGGGATAGGGTCCTGTCCCACTGGCAGAGGGAGCAGCGCAGTGGGATACCATCGGGAGGGAGTTACTCTGGGAGTCTCCAACATTGACTCTGGATCCCATGAGGTCTCATGGCTTCAGGTTAAACATGGAGAAGGAAACCTCCTGCTGATTACCATGTACCATCCTCCCAGAGGAAGCACGGAGGGTGGCAAGAAGACAGGGTATACTCTGGGTGGGGGGAGCGGGAGGGTTTCACTGTCCCACCGCCGAGAGTGACCCAGCAGCAGCATTACTGATCGAGCTGGTCAGGTCCTAAAGGACAGAGCTGCCAGGCTGGGTCCGCGGCAGGTGGGGAGGGAGGGAACCAACAAGGGGGTAAAACATACCTGACCCCATCCTCACCAATCTGCCAGCTACAGGTATATCTGTCCATGACAGTATCAGTCAGAGTGACCACTGCACAGTCTATGTGGAGACAGAGTCCCACCCTCACATTGAGAATCCCCTCCATCATGCTGTGTGGCACTATCACCGTGCTCAATGGGACAGACTTCAAACTGATCGAGTAACTCAAGGCTGGGCCTCCAGGAGGCACTGTGGGCCACCAGCAGCAGCAGGACTGTCCCCCAGCACAGTCTGTAACCTCATGGCCCAGCATATCCCCCCCTCAGGTGGGGGTAGGGACCGAGCTGTGTTATCGGAGGACTGTTAATCCAGATATCCAGGGTTCTTGGGAAGAAAATTGTTTCAGTTGCAAGACACTGTGACCTTTTGGTATACATTTTGAGTCTAATGTTCCTGCCCCACAGCTCCCTGTTAAAGGGGCAGAGTCCCGAAAGCTAGTGCTTCCAAATAAACCTGTTAAACTAGAACCTGGTGCGGGGTAATTTTTAACTTTGACCACACAGTCACCTGAGGCTGGAATTATACAGACAAGAAAATATACACATCTCATTGTACATCTGGGTAATGGGGTAACAACAGTGACTGCAGATGCTGGAAACCAGATTCTGGATCAGTGGTGCTGGAAGAGCACAGCAGTTCAGGCAGCATCCAACAAGCAGCGAAATCGACGTTTCGGGCAAAAGCCCTTCATCAGGAATAAAGGCAGTGAGCCTGAAGCGTGGAGAGATAAGCTAGAGGAGGGTGGGGGTGGGGAGAGAGGAGCATAGAGTACAGTAGGTGGGTGGGGGAGGGGATGAAGGTGATAGGTCAGGGAGGAGAGGGTGGAGTGGATAGGTGTAAAAGGAGCTAGGCAGGTAGGACAAGTCCGGACAAGTCATGGGGACAGTGCTGAGCTGGAAGTTTGGAACTAGGGTGAGGTGGGGGAAGGGGAAATGAGGAAATTGTTGAAGTCCACATTGATGCCCTGGGGTTGAAGTGTTCTGAGGCGGAAGATGAGGCGTTCTTCCTCCAGGCATCTGGTGGTGAGGGAGCGGCGGTGAAGAAGGCCCAGGACTTCCATGTCCTCGGCAGAGTGGGAGGGGAGTTGAAATGTTGGGCCACGGGGCGGTGTGGTTGATTGGTGCGGGTATCCCGGAGATGTTCCCTAAAGCGCTCTGCTAGGAGGCGTCCAGTCTCCCCAATGTAGAGGAGACCACATCGGGAGCAACGGATACAATAAATGATATTAGTGGATGTGCAGGTAAAACTTTGATGGATGTGGAAGGCTCCTTTAGGGCCTTGGATAGAGGTGAGGGAGGAGGTGTAGGCGCAGGTTTTACAGTTCCTGCGGTGGCAGGGGAAGGTGCCAGGATGGGAGGGTGGGTTGTAGGGGGGCGTGGACCTGACCAGGTAGTCATGGAGGGTACGGTCTTTGCGTAAGGTGGAAAGGGGTGAGGAGGGAAATATATCCCTGGTGGTAGGGTCTGTTGGAGGTGGCGGAAATGTCGGTGGATGATTTGGTTTATGCGAAGGTTGGTAGGGTGGAAGGTGAGCACCAGGGGCATTCTGTCCTTGTTACGGTTGGAGGGGTGGTGTCTGAGGGCGGAGGTGCGGGATGTATTGGATGGCATCTTTAACCACGTGGGAAGGGAAATTGCGGTCTGTAAAATCCCCAAAACACGATCAGAGAAACACGGGAAGGGTGTGGGTGTGGGTGAGGGTGCGGGTGAGGGTGTGGGTGAGGGTGTGGGTGTGGGTGAGGGTGTGGGTGAGGGTGTGGGTGAGGGTGTGGGTGAGGGTGTGGGAGTGGATGTGGGTGTGGGTGAGGGTATGGGTGTGGGTGTGGGTGTGGTTGAGGGTGTGGGTGAGGGTATGGGTGTGGGTGTGGGTGTGGGTGAGGGTGTGGGTGTGGGTGTGGGTGAGGGTGTGGGTGAGGGTGTGGGTGAGGGTGCGGGTGTGGGTGAGGGTGAGGGTGTGGGTGTGGGTGTGGGTGAGGGTGTGGGTGAGGGTGTGGGAGTGGATGTGGGTGTGGGTGAGGGTATGGGTGTGGGTGAGGGTATGGGTGTGGGTGTGGGTGAGGGTGTGGGTGAGGGTATGGGTGTGGGTGTGGGTGTGGGTGAGGGTGTGGGTGTGGGTGAGGGTATGGGTGTGGGTGTGGGTGTGGGTGAGGGTATGGGTGTGAGTGAGGGTGAGGGTGTGGGTGAGGGTGTGGGTGAGGGTGTGGGTGTGGGTGTGGGTGAGGGTGTGGGTGTGGGTGTGGGTGAGGGTGTGGGTGTGGGTGTGGGTGAGGGTATGGGTGTGGGTGTGGGTGTGGGTGTGGGCGAGGGTATGGGTGTGGGTGAGGGTGAGGGTGTGGGTGTGGGTGAGGGTGTGGGTGAGGGTATGGGTGTGGGTGTGGGTGTGGGTGAGGGTGTGGGTGTGGGTGTGGGTGAGGGTATGGGTGTGGGTGTGGGAGTGGATGTGGGTGTGCGTGAGGGTATGGGTGTGGGTGAGGGTATGGGTGTGGGTGTGGGTGTGGGTGAGGGTGTGGGTGAGGGTATGGGTGTGGGTGTGGGTGTGGGTGAGGGTGTGGGTGAGGGTATGGGTGTGGGTGAGGGTGTGGGTGTGGGTGTGGGTGAGGGTATGGGTGTGGGTGTGGGTGTGGGTGAGGGTATGGGTGTGGGTGAGGGTGAGGGTGTGGGTGAGGGTGTGGGTGAGGGTGTGGGTGTGGGTGTGGGTGAGGGTGTGGGTGAGGGTGTGGGTGAGGGTGCAGGTGTGGGTGAGGGTGAGGGTGTGGGTATGGGTGTGGGTGAGGGTGTGGGTGAGGGTGTGGGAGTGGATGTGGGTGTGGGTGAGGGTATGGGTGTGGGTGTGGGTGAGGGTATGGGTGTGGGTGAGGGTGTGGGTGAGGGTATGGGTGTGGGTGTGGGTGAGGGTGTGGGTGTGGGTGTGGGTGAGGGTATGGGTGTGGGTGTGGGTGTGGGTGAGGGTATGGGTGTGGGTGAGGGTGAGGGTGTGGGTGAGGGTGTGGGTGAGGGTGTGGGTGTGGGTGTGGGTGAGGGTGTGGGTGAGGGTATGGGTGTGGGTGTGGGTGAGGGTATGGGTGTGGGTGTGGGTGTGGGTGAGGGAATGGGTGTGGGTGAGGGTGAGGGTGTGGGTGTGGGTGAGGGTGTGGGTGAGGGTATGGGTGTGTGTGTGTGTGTGTGGGTGAGGGTGTGGGTGTGGGTGAGGGTATGGGTGTGGGTGTGGGTGAGGGTATGGGTGTGGGTGTGGGGTGTGGTGTGGGTGAGGGTATGGGTGTGGGTGAGGGTGAGGGTATGGGTGTGGGTGAAGGTGTGGGTGAGGGTAGGGTGTGGGTGTGGGTGAGGGTGTGGGTGTGGGTGAGGGTATGGGTGTGGGTGTGGGTGAGGGTATGGGTGTGGGTGTGGGTGAGGGTGTGGGTGTGGGTGAGGGTGTGGGTGAGGGTATGGGTGTGGGTGAGGGTGAGGGTGAGGGTGTGGGTGTGGGTGAGGGTGTGGGTGAGGGTATGGGTGTGGGTGAGGGTATGGGTGTGGGTGAGGGTGTGGGCGAGGGTGTGGGTGTGGGTGAGGGTGAGGGTATGGGTGAGGGTGTG
>NC_083403.1:1449022-1477197 GCF_020745735.1 Hemiscyllium ocellatum | reverse complement strand
CCCCCCCCACTCCCCCAGTGTACAGCGGCTTCAGCAATGTGTGTGTATTACTGAGCACTCACCAACCAGTCCCCTTCCACTGACACCCTCCTCCGAGTGACTGAACTGGTCCTCACCCTGAATTACTTCTCTTTCCAATCCTCCCACTTCCTCCAAACTAAAGGAGTTGCCATGAGCACCCGCATGGGCCCCAGCTATGCCTGTCTCTGCGTAGGATATGTGGAACAGTCCATCTTCCGCAACTACACTGGCACCACCCCCCCACCTTTTCCTCCGCTACATCGATGACTGTATCGGCGCTGCCTCGTGCTCCCACGAGGAGGTTGAACAGTTCATCAACTTTACTAACACCTTCCATCCCGACCTCAAATTCACCTGGACTGTCTCAGAGACTCCTCCCTCCCCTTCCTAGACTTTCCATCTCTATCTCGGGCGACCGACTCAACACAGACTAGATTAGATTACTTACAGTGTGGAAACAGGCCCTTCGGCCCAACAAGTCCACACCGACCCACCGAAGCGTAACCCACCCATACCCCTACATTTACCCCTTACCTAACACTACGGGCAATTTAGCATGGCCAATTCACCTGACCCGCACATCTTTGGACTGTGGGAGGAAACCGGAGCACCCGGAGGAAACCCACGCAGACACGGGGAGAACGTGCAAACTCCACACAGTCAGTCGCCTGAGTCGGGAACTGAACCCGGGTCTCTGGCGCTGTGAGGCAGCAGTGCTAACCACTGTGCCACCGTGCCACCCATAACAGACGTCTATTATAAACCGACCGACTCCCACAGCTACCTGGACTACACCTCCTCCCACCCTGCCCCTGTAAAAACGCCATCCCACATTCCCAATTCCTTCGTCTCCGCCGCATCTGCTCCCAGGAGGACCAGTTCCAACACCGCACAGCCCAGATGGCCTCCTTCTTCAAGGACCGCAGATTCCCCCCAAACGTGGTCGACGATGCCCTCCACCGCATCTCCTCCACTTCCCGCTCCTCCGCCCTTGAGCCCCGCTCCTCCAACCGCCACCAAGACAGAACCCCACTGGTTCTCACCTACCACCCCATCAACCTCCGCATACAGCGTATCATCCGCCGCCATTTCCGCCACCTCCAAACGGACCCCACTACCAGGGATATATTTCCCTCCCCTCCCCTATCAGCGTTCCGCAAGGACCACTCCCTTCGTGACTCCCTCGTCAGATCCACACCCCCCACCAACCCAACCTCCACCCCCGGCACCTTCCCCTGCAACCGCAGGAAATGTAAAACTTGCGCCACACCTCCACACTCACTTCCCTCCAAGGCCCCAAGGGATCCTTCCATATCCGCCACAAGTTCACCTGTACCTCCACACACATCATCTATTGCATCCGCTGCACCCGATGTGGCCTCCTCTATATTGGGGAGACAGGCCGCTTACTTGCGGAACGCTTCAGAGAACACCTCCGGGCCGCCCGAACCAACCAACCCAACCACCCCGTGGCTCAACACTTTAACTCTCCCTCCCACTCCACCGAGGACATGCAGGTCCTTGGACTCCTCCATCGCCAGAACATAACAACACGACGGTTGGAGGAGGAGCGCCTCATCTTCCGCCTGGGAACCCTCCAACCACAAGGAATGAATTCAGATTTCTCCAGTTTCCTCATTTCCCTCCCCCCACCTTGTCTCAGTCGGTTCCCTCAACTCAGCACCGCCCTCCTAACCTGCAATCCTCTTCCTGACCTCTCCGCCCCCACCCCACTCCGGCCTATCACCCTCACCTTGACCTCCTTCCACCTATCCCACCTCCATCGCCCCTCCCCCTAGTCCCTCCTCCCTACCTTTTATCTTAGCCGGCTTGGCTCTCTCTCTTATTCCTGATGAAGGGCTTATGCTCGAAACGTCGAATTCTCTATTCCTGAGATGCTGCCTGACCTGCTGTGCTTTGACCAGCAACACATTTTCAGCTGTGATCTCCAGCATCTGCAGACCTCATTTTTTACTCACTCTCAGAGTCCAACCCAACAGTCAGGCAGCAGTCAGATGACCCTGGATTTAAACACCACTCATTCCTCAGGAACAGTCAGTGGTTGGAGGGAAATGTCTGGGCCCACATGAAGGATTTGTGTTTTCCACCAATAAGGGGTAAAGATTTCCTCTGGGTCTCGAACAGCCACCAGCCCGGAGTGCTGGGTCCGAGCGGGGAGCCCCATGCCCTGTCACAATAAAAACAGGCCCAGAGTCCATCCCATTAACCTCACACCAACTGGCCCCGACACAGGACAATGGAGGGGGTTCGGGCTGTGTCTTGGTGGTTGAGCAGTGACAATATCTGAATGTTCAGTCATCAACAAACAACCAATCATTGAGTCATCCAGCATGGATCAGGCCCTTTGGCCCATCATGTCTGCACTGACAAAAACTACTCTCACTCAACCCCAGGCTCGCTCTCACACACCAGGCCCACAGCCTTGGATACTGTGACATTTCAGGTGCTCATCTTAAAGATTGTGATGTTTCCTTCCCATTCCCCCTCCCAAACAGTGCATTCCAGACACCAACACCCCCAAATCCCCTCGGAACCTCCTGCCTTTCAGTGTAAAATTACACCCCTTATTATTGACCCTTTAACTCGGAGGGGGGCAGCTGGTCTCTCCCCACCCTGTCCATGCCCCTCACTATCTGACACACCTCGATCACCCCCCCCCCTCAGCCGTCTCTGCTCTGAAGAAACCAGCCCGAGCTTATCCGGCCTCTCTCCATCACGGAGACACTCCACCCCAGGGAGTATCCAGGGGGATCTCCCTCTGCACCCCCTCCAGGACAATCCCATCCCTCCAATAGAGTGGGGATGGGAACTGCCCACAGGCCTCCAGCTGTGGCCCTAACCAGAGGCCTGTCCAGCTCCAACATCCCCCCCCAGCTCCCACAATCTCTGCACCGACTGATAACGGGGTGTCCCGTATTCCCCCACCTACAGGGGCCTGTGGACAGACCCCCCCAAACCCCCTCTGTTCCTCTCAGCTTCCTCAGGTCCTGACACTCACTGAGTATCCCTTTGGCTTGTCCCTTTTTCCAAAGTGCATCACCTCACAGTGATCAGGGATAAACTCCACCTGCTCCGGATCTGTCGGTCTGACCAATCGGGTTAGATCCCCCTGGAACCCGAGCTCATCTTCCTCAGTGTGAACCACCCGACCAGTCTTCGTCACCCAGAATCTTAATTATCACCCCACACTCCCCACCCCCACATCCCCTCCCACCCCCTACCCCCAACACCCACCTCCCCCAGCCCAGATCCCTGTGGGACCCCCACCGCACACTGGGCTCCAGTCACACACACAGTAAGGGACCCAGCACAGATCCCTGTGGGACCCCACTGCACACTGGGCTCCAGTCACACACACAGTAAGGGACCCAGCACAGATCCCTGTGGGACCCCACTGCACACTGGGCTCCAGTCACACACACAGTAAGGGACCCAGCACAGATCCCTGTGGGACCCCACCGCACACTGGGCTCCAGTCACACACACAGTAAGGGACCCAGCCCAGATCCCTGTGGGACCCCACCGCACACTGGGCTCCAGTCACACACACAGCCTCCTTCCACCACCCTCTGTCTCCCGGCATTCTGTCATTTCCGGATCCCATCAGCTTTTACTTTCTGTGGGACCTTGTTAAAGGCCGCGCTGAAATCCTGATAAACTGCTCTATCCTCATCTCCACACCTGGTCATCTCCTCAAACTGTGTTCACCATGACCTCCCTCAGACAAAGCCGTGCTGACTATCCCTGAGCAAACCTTCCCTCTCCAAGTGGAGATTAATGCTCTCCTTCCGAATTCTCGGCAGTAATTTCCCTCCCCCTGATGTGAGACTCACTGGTCTGTAATCCCCGGGTTTCTCTCTCATTCTCCCTGTAAAATGGAACCACATTCGCTGTCCTCCCATCCTCTGACAGCCCCTTAGTGCCCAGGGAGGATGGAAACACTTGGGTCCGGGCCTCTGGAATTTCCTCCCTCACCTCCCACAGCAGGCTGGGCTACAACTGACCTGGACCTGAGGATTTATCCACTTTTAAACGTGTCCAAAACCTCCTCACTCTCAGTATCGAATTGCTCAAGACCCTCACAGGTCACCTTCCTGATTCTGTCCCAACATCTCTCTCCAACGTGAAGACAGATATGGAGTAATTGTTTAAGACACTCCCAATGTCCTCGAACTCCACGTAGGACCTGCCCTCTTGGTCCCTAACAGGCCTTACTCTTCTTGGATTCTTCTCCTCCCCTTGATCTTTTTGGAGAACAACTTTAGATTCTATTTTTAGCACCAGGTTTGGACCCAAGGGGCACAGCCTCAGTGTAAAGGGAAGGCCCCTCCGAGTGAAGATGAGGAGACATTGTCTGACTGAAGAAATGATCCCAGGATTGAAAAGCTTAACATATTTGGGATGTTTGAGGAGTCTGGGTCTATATTCGATGGGGTTTAGGAGGATGAGGGGGGGGATCTTTGAGAATACTGACCGGTCTGGACAGAGTGGACATTGGGAAGACGTTCCCATTGGGAGGAGAGACTCCGACCCAAGGGGCACAGCCTCAGACTAAAGGCCGTCCTTTCAGAACGGAGTTAAGGAGAAACCTCTCAGCCACGGAGTGAGGAATCTGTGGAATTCATGGCCGCAGAAGGCTGAGGGCGGCCAGGTCACTGAGTGTATTTAAGAATGAGATAGACAGGGTCTTGGGGATCCAGGGTTATGGGGAGAAAGCGGGAGAATGGGGTTGCGAAATGTCTCAGCCATGATTGAATAGTGAAGTAGACTTGATGTTTGAATGGCCTAATTTCTGCTCCTATATCTGATGGTCTTATTCTCCCTAATCTTGCTCACTCGTGCTTTTTCATGCCCCTCCACCTGCTCCTAATTCTTTTCTTCAGATCTACCCTTTGCACTTTCTATACTAGGGCCATAGGAACTGGAGGAGACCATTCAGGCCATCAAGCCGATTCAATGAGGTCATGGTTGATCTGTGGCCTCCTAACATATGCCTGTCTTTGGCCCATATTCCTTAATAGCCTCATTTCATAAAAGAATCATTTATTTCACATTTAAAACTAACAACAGATCTGTTTGTGGGAGAGAATTCCAAACCTCTCCCACCCTCTGTGTTTCCTAACATCTGTCCTGAACGGTCTGACCCTAACCCTCAGACTCTGCCCCTCGTTGTAGAATCCCCAACAAGTGGAAATAGTTTATCCCTACCTACCCCGTCTTTTCCTGTTAATATCCTGAATTTTGTCAGATCACTCCTTAAATATTCCAAATTCTGGAGAATAATTTGTATAATCTCTCCCCGTAATGTAACCCTTAAAAGTCCAGGTATCGTTCTTGTAAACCCCAGACCGTACTCCCTGCAAGGTCAGTCTATCCTGCTGAAGGGACAGTACCAGGATCTGCTCCCGGTGGGGTCTGTCTGACCAGGGTTCGGTACATAACGCCTGCACCTTTATCCTCCAGCCCCCGATAATCGAAAGGCCAGCATGGTCTCAGCTTTCCTCATTACTGTCTGTACCTGGCAGCAGTACCAGATCTGTGCCCCTGTCTCTCTGGGCACCTGTTATATTGAACCACACCCCATCGAGACAGCTCCCTGATCTATCTATTCTCGCTCCCATTGAACTTCACCTGGCACAGCTTTGTCCATTCACTCAGTCTATCAAGGTCAATTTGTAATTTGAATCTACCATCTACATTATCCCCAATGCTGCCTAACTTTATGTCATCAGTAGAGTTGGATCTATGACTTTCTGTGCTATTATCCAAGTTAGTTATAAATGATCTAATTAATTGAAGCCCTAACACAGATCCTGATGGGACACATTCTGCTGATTTGAGTACCTACCCATTATCCTTCTTTCTGTCACCCGCCACTCAACCGCTCTCCCAGCCAGCTCAGCAACTTGCCCTCAAACCCACGGGCTCCTATGTTAGTTTGCAGTCTCTTAGGCAGTTTACTGAAAGACTTCTGAAAGTCCATTTAACGAACATCCATAGACATGTGGGTGGCACGGTGGCACAGTGGTTAGCACTGCTGCCTCACAGCGCCTGAGACCCGGGTTCAATCCCCGACTCAGGCAACTGACTGTGTGGAGTTTGCACGTTCTCCCCATGTGTGCATGGGTTTCCTCCGGGTGCTCCGGTTTCCTCCCACAGTCCAAAGATGTGCGGGTCAGGTGAATTGGCCATGTTAAATTGCCCGTAGTGTTAGGTAAGGGGTAAATGTAGGGGTATGGGTGGGTTACGCTTCGGCGGGTCGGTGTGGACTTGTTGGGCCGAAGGGCCTGTTTCCACACTGTAAGTAATCTAATCTAGGGATATTCCGGGTAACATTCCTCTGTCCACGACCTTTGTCGCCTCATCATCAAATCCCATGAGGTTTATCATGTAGGACCGAACCTTCATGAATCAATGTTACCTCTCCCTGATTAACTGAAAATGTTCCAAGTGATCAGTGAGCCATCCTCGATTATAGACTCCAACAATTTCACCGCTGCAGATGTTAGTCTCAGTGGTCCCTTCTTTAAAACCAGATGGATGTTTCCAACCCAGACAGACACCTCCTATAACTTGGAAAGATTATAGTCAGGGTGTTTCCAATGTGCTCCCTCTGACCTTTAACCTGCTTGGGTGGAAACTATCAGGGAATTGTCTGTCTTTAATTCCATTAATTTCCTTATTATCGATTATTCTTTATTATTTATTTGGTCCTTGTTTCCTCCTAGATCTTTAAGTCAGGTATTCTCTGTTTTTACTGTAAAGACTGACTGGGAAGCTGTACGAGACCAGGTTATAGTCCGAGAGGATGAGTTGAAATCACAAGTTATCAGAGCACTGCTCTGTCTTTGGGTGAAATGGGCTTCATCTGACCAAGGAACAGCGCTTTGAAAGCTTGTGATTTCAAACAAACCTGATGCCATGTGACTTCTCAATGTGTCCTCCCCAGTCCAACACTGACACCTCCCCATCACGGAAATACTGAGACAGAGTCATACCTCACCATGTCTGCCATACCCCCCACCAACATGGATAATGTCCCCACTGTCAGTCTGTAATGGGCCAGCATTGCTCTTGACCATCCACTTCACCTTTATCTGTCGAGAAACATTTCTCCTTATTGACTTTGATGTCCTTTGCAGCTTCCATAATCCCTTTAGCAGCTTTTATAAGCTGCTTTGTGACCGTTTGCTGGCTTTTGTCTCTCTCCCTATCAGCAGGATCGGAGTTGGTATTATTTTGCATTTTTATAAGGCCTTTTTTTTTGTTTTATTCTGTTCCTTATTTGTTGAATTGTCCATGGATGTTTTTCCTGGGAAGTGGAGATTTTCCCTCTCAGGGTTTGGATTGTGTTAAGTGTTTCTTGAAACATCTTTCACTGATCTGAAGTTATTTTACTAAGAAGCAGACCTTCCCAGTTTACTCTGGACCTTCACATTAAAGTTGATCTTCCCCAAATTTAAAACTCTCAAAACTGATTCATATCTTTCACTTTCGAAAGACCAGTGCATCAGGGGAAAACACATGCCCAACGCCACGCTCACCCTGATGGCCACCTTTGCGAACACCAAGACGAATATCAACTGTGCCTGGAGGGTCATGAACTCGGTGAAGGACGCTCTCTGGGTGGTCCAGCTGTTGATCTTCCAGCTGAAGTAGTTGACCCCAACTGAGCGTTGCAGACTGGCACATTCCAAGGTCCAGGACTACGTGTTGAGGGACGCGCTGATGCTTGGGGCAGCTGCCGCCAAGGCGTGGTGTAACATCTGCCTGCCTAAGAAGAACAAGGGGCCCACGCAGTCATTTGGGCTCTGCTGACGCCTCAGCTAAAAATGTAATCGTACAGACCTGTAAATAGGAATGATTACTCTGTTTCGGCATGCAAACAAATGGAATATTTACATATGTATGGCATGTCCAACTGTACAGACCATTAGAGTATTTTTGAATAAAGGATATTTTTGAAATTGCCTCATGGCATCCAGGAGACATTGCGGCAGGAAACTATCCGACACACACTCCAACAATTCCCCACCTTGCTGACAGCTGCTTGTCTGTCTCCCCCAATCGATGTTAAAGTTGAAACCCCCATTAATACTATCCTGGCTTTGTTACATACATGCCTAATTTCTACATTTAGCACGTCAGAGCTGTTATCAGGAGGGCTGGTGATTCTCCTGCTCCTCAGATGCTGCCCTGACCTGCTGCACTTTTCCAACAGCACACTCTCGACTCTGATCTCCAGGGTCTGCAGTCCTCCCTTTCCCCTGGTCCACACACAGCACCTATTACAGTTTTAGATCCTTGACTATCCCTCTTTTACACCCACACCATTCCCGTTGAATACTTTCCCCTCATTTCACCTTCTCCATCATTGACGTAACTATCTTCCTAGTCAGTAAGGTTCCCCCATCCCTCTCTGCTGTTTCCCCTCTCCATCCTGTAAACCGATAGCGCTGTTTATTTATGTCCCAGTCCTGTCAATGCTGCAGCTATGGCTCAGAAATGGCTACTTTCTCATTATTTCCAAATTCAATTTGTGCCTGTGGTGATTTTATTTTATTCCTGACTCTCTGGGTATTCATATCGCATGTTTGTTTGGGCCTGATACAGTAACCTGTCCCTTGGCACTGACGCATTGTTCCTCCCTTCCGCTTTCATCGATGTACTTTTCTTATAGTTTGACCATGACCTGGTGTTCCTGAAGCAGGATTCCTGATGGGTTATTTCTTCTCTGTCATCTTCCTTGACTTTCAAACTATAGTGACATTCCTAACCCTTCCCTGCACCCCATTTCCCAGTTTAAAGACTTTGTAACCAATACCCCACACCCCATTTCCCAGTTTAAAGTCTTTGTAACCAACACCCTGGCTTGGGTAGTAATCCAAAGATTATAACCCTTGAGTTCCTGTACTTCAATTTTGTTTCCAATTCCTGATATCCCCCAAACCGGAGATCTAGTCCATACTGTTGGTGCCAACATGGATCACAACAAGTGGATTTTCCTCCTCCCGCTCCGATATCCAGTGAAACTGGCTGCGGGTCTCCTTTCCCTTGGTACCAAGCTGGGAACACACCATGTCGACCTCCTGAGGTTGCTCACAAAAAATCCCTTGAATTAAAGAATCCCCTCCCACTCCCACTTTTCATTGTGTTCCTCTTGCTTCAATGGCCTTCTCTGATGGTGATAGGTCAGAGAGGAAGGCAGAGTGGATAGGTGGGAAGGACAGTAGACAGGTAGGACAGGTCAAGAGGGTGGTGCCAAGGTGGAAGGTTGGATCTGGGATAAGGTGGGGAGAAGGGAATTGAGGAAACTGGTGAAATCCACATTAATCTCGTGTGGCTGGAGGATCATAAGGTGGGACATCCTCCACTTCCCGCACCTCCATTAATCTCGATGTCGCAGGATTGGAGGGTTTGGGCTATAGAGAGTGGCTGGGGCTATTTTCCATGGACATTCGGAGGCTGAGGGGTGACCTTATAGAGGTTTATAAAATCATGAGGGACATGGATAAGATAAATAGACAAGGTCTTTTCCCTGGCAACTTTTTCACGCAGAGGGTGGTATGTGTATGGAATGAGCTGCCAGAGGATGTGGTGGAGGCTGATACAATTGCAACATTTAAAAGGCATCTGGGTGGGTATATGGATAGGAAGGGTTTGGAGGGATATGGGCCAAATACTGGCAAATGGGACTAGATTATTAGATTAGATTAGATTAGATTACTTACAATGCGGAAACAGGCCCTTCGGCCCAACAAGTCCACACCGACCCGTCGAAGCGTAACCCACCCAGACCCATTCCCCTAAACTTACCCCCTTCACCTAACACTAGGGGCAATTTAGCATGGCCAATTCACCTGACCCGCACATCTTTGGACTGTGGGAGGAAACTGGAGAATCCGGAGGAAACCCACGCAGACACGGGGAGAATGTGCAAACTCCACACAGACAGTTGCCTAAGGTGGGAATTGAACCCGGGTCTCTGTGTTAATCACTGAACCACCGTGTCAGCATGGACAGGTTTGACTGAATGGACTGTTTCTGTGTTGTACATCTCTATGGCTCTATGACATCCACCACTGTCTGTATGAAAAGGTTGCCCCTTAGGTCTCTTTTATATCTTTCCCCTCTCACCCTAAACCTATGCCCTCTCGTTCTGGACTCCCCACCCCAGGGAAAAGACTTTGCCTATTTACCCTATCCATGGCCCTCATAATTTTGTAAACCTCTATCAGGTCACCGGTCTTGATTTAGTCCGGGGGATTTATCTATCTTTATGTGCTTAAGACCTCTCCCACCTCCTGTTCTGTAATGTGAACTCTCTTTATAAAGATCACTGTTTATTTCCCGAGTTCCCTAGTTCCAGGTCTTCCTCCACAGTAAATACTGATGCAAACTATTCATTGAGTATCTCCCCCAGCTGATGTGGTCTCACCCACACACCACCTTGCTGATCTTTAAGGGGCCCTATTCTCTCCCTAGTTACTGTTTTGCCCGAATATATTTGTAAAATGGCTTTGGGTTCTCCTGAACTTTGATTCTCCTCAAAGCTATCTCATGTCCCTTCTCCTCCCAATTTCCATTTCCAAAATGACTAAAAGCAGTAACCTTTTGGTCCAACTTACCCATGCTGACCAGATATCCTAAATTAATCAAGTCCCATTTGACAGAACTTGGCCCATATTCCTGTGAACCCTCCCTATTCATATACCCATCCAGATGCCTTTTACGTGCTGTAATTGTACCAGCCTCCAGTACTTCCTCTGGCAGCTCATTCCACACATGCACCACACTCCGCATGAAAACATTGCCCCTTAGGTCCCTTTTATATCTTTCACCTCTCACCCTAAACCTATGCCCTCTAGTTCTGGACACCCCGACCCCAGGAAAAATACTTTATCTATTTACCCTATCCATGCCCCTCATGATTTTATAAACCTCTGTAAGGTCACCCAACACTCCAGGGAATACAGCCCCAGCCTGTTCAGCCCCTCCCTGTTGCTCAGATCCTCCAACCCTGGAACATCTTTGTGAATCTTTTCTGAACCCTTTCAAGTTTCACAACATCTTTCCAATAGGAAGGAGACCAGAATTCATGCAGAGTGGCTTAACCAATCACCTGTACAGCCACAACATGACCTCCCAACTCCTGTACTCAATGCACCATCCAGTAAAGGCAGGTATAGGAAACACCTTGTTCACTGCCCTGTCTGTCTGTAACTTCACTTTCAAGGGACAATGTATCTTTGACCCTTCTTCTACTTTGCCTCGATCCGACCTCACTGTAATCACATTTCCCATCCCCCAATCCCAGAATCTTGCTTTGAAGACAATGTTGTTCCCTTTCCTCAGTCATTACAAAAACATTCCCAGTGAGGCCAACCATAAACTAACACTGATTCCTGTAAAAACCCAACTCATTGATTGAGAATTCGGAGA
Organism: Hemiscyllium ocellatum; assembly: GCF_020745735.1. NCBI lineage: Eukaryota > Metazoa > Chordata > Chondrichthyes > Orectolobiformes > Hemiscylliidae > Hemiscyllium > Hemiscyllium ocellatum. Next base: position 1,465,713 of record NC_083403.1, on the reverse strand, counting down.
CTGAAATCTCTCAGCTTTGGGTGACTCAGACCAACAGCAATGTGCAGGATTCTGAACTGCTCTCTGAAACAGCCCCAAGTGACACAGTCTCCACTACCTTCCCAGGCAGCACCTTCCAGATTCCCACCACCCTCTGAGTGAAAAAGGGTTTCCCAAATCCTCTCTGAATCTCCTGCCCCCTATCCTAACACTATGCCCCTTCATGACTGACCCCTCAACCAAGGGGACCAGCTGCTCTCTATTCACCCTGTCCATCCCCCTCACAATCCTATCCACCTCAATCACATCTCACCCAGACCCTGTCAGTCTTCTAGAACATAGAACATAGAAAAATACAGCGCAGTACAGGCCCTTCGGCCCTCGATGTTGCACCGATTCAAGCCCACCTAACCTACACTAGCCCACTATCCTCCAAATGCCTATCCAATGCCTGCTTAAATGCCCATAAAGAGGGAGAGTTCACCACTGCTACTGGCAGGGCATTCCATGAACTCACGACTCGCTGAGTAAAGAATCTACCCCTAACATCTGTCCTATACCTACCACCCCTTAATTTAAAGCTGTGTCCCCTAGTAACAGCTGACTCCATTAGCAGAAAAAGGTTCTCACTGTCAACCCTATCTAAACCCCTAATCATCTTATACACCTCTATCAAATCTCCCCTAAACCTTCTTTTCTCCAATGAGAACAGGCCCAAGTGCCTCAGCCTTTCCTCATACGATCTTCCTACCATTCCAGGCAACATCCTGGTAAACCTCCTCTGCACCCGTTCCAGTGCCTCCACATCCTTCCTATAGTATGGCGACCAAAACTGCACACAATACTCCAGATGCGGCCGCACCAGAGTCTTATACAACTGCAACATGACCTCAGGACTCCGGAACTAAATTCCTCTACCAATAAAAGCCCAGTACACCATATGCCTTCCTCACAGCACTATTTACCTGGGTGGCAACTTTCAGAGATCTGTGTACATGGACACCAAGATCCCTCTGCTCATCCACACTACCAAGTATCCGACCATTAGCCCAGTAATCCATCTTCTTGTTACTCTTAACAAAGTGAATCACTTCACACTTAGCTACATTGAACTCCATTTGCCACCTTTCAGCCCAGCTCTGCAGCTTATCTATATCCCACTGTAACCTGCCACATCCTTCCTCACTGTCAACAACTCCACCGACTTTCGTATCATCCGCAAACTTGCTCACCCAACCTTCTAGCCCTTCCTCCAGGTCATTTACAAAAATGACAAACAGCAATGATCCCAAAACAGATCCTTGCGGAACACCGCTAGTAACTGCACTCCAAGATGAACCTTTACCATCAACTACTACCCTCTGTCTTCTTCCAGCCAGACAATTCCTAATCCAAACCTCCAACTCCCCCTCAATGCCATACCTCTGTATTTTTTGCAGTAGCCTACCATGGGGAACCTTATCAAACGCCTTGCTAAAATCCATATACACCACATCTACCGCTTTACCCTCGTCCACCTCCTTAGTCACCTTCTCAAAGAATTCAATAAGGTTTGTGAGGCACGACCTGCCCTTCACAAAACCATGCTGACTGTCCTTGATCACATTATTTCTATCCAGATGTTCATAAATCCTATCTCTTACAATTCTCTCTAAGACTTTGCCCACAACAGAAGTGAGACTCACCGGCCTGTAGTTACTAGGGTTATCCCTACTCCCCTTCTTGAACAAGGGAACCACATTTGCTACCCTCCAGTCTTCTGGAACTATTCCTGTAGACAACGAGGACATAAAAATCAAGGCCAATGGCTCTGCAATCTCCTCCCTTGCTTCCCAGAGAATCCTAGGATAAATGCCATCAGGCCCAGGGGATTTATCTATTTTCAGCCTTTCCAGAATTTCCAACACCTCTTCCCTACATATCGCAAAGCCATCCATTCTAATTAATTGTGACTCAATATTCACATCAGCAACAATGTCCTGTTCCTGAGTGAATACTGACGAAAGGTGTTCATTCAGTGTCTCCCCAATTTCTTCAGCCTCCACACGCAACTTCCCTCTACTATCCTTGACTGGACCTATTCCTACCCTAGTCATTCTTTTATTCCTGACATACCTATAGAAAGCCTTTGGGTTTTCCCTAATCCTACCAACCAAGGACTTTTCATGTCCCCTTCTCGCTTTTCTTAGCTCCCTCTTTAGATCCTTCCTGGCTACCTTATAACTCTCAATCGCCCCAACTGAACCTTCACGCCTCATCTTTACATAGGCCGCCCTCTTCCCTTTCACAAGGGATTCCAATTCCTTATTAAACCACGGCTCCCTCACACGACCCTTTCCTCCCTGCCTGACTGGTACATACTTATCAAGGACACCCAATAGCTGCTCCTTGAACAAGCTCCACATATCGATTGTGCCCTTCCCTTGAAGCCTACTTTTCCAAGCCAAGCATCCTAAGCCATGCCTCACCACATCATAATTTCCCTGCCCCCAGCTATAACTCTTGCCCTGTAGTGCACACTTATCCCTCTCCATCACTAGAGTAAAAGTCACCGAATTGTGGTCACTGTCCCCGAAGTGCTCACCTACCTCCAATTCTAACACCTGGCCTGGTTCGTTACCCAGAACCAAATCCAGTATGGCCCCACCTCTTGTTGGCCTGTCTACATATTATGTCAAGAAACCCTCCTGCACACATTGGACAAACACTGACTCATCTAACATATTTGAACTATAGCTTTCCCAGTCAATATCCAGAAAGTTAAAGACCCCATAACAACCACCCTATCACTTTCACTCTTACATAGAACATAGAACATAGAAGGATACAGCGCAGTACAGGCCCTTCGGCCCTCGATGTTGCGCCGACCGAATCCTACCTAACCTATACTAGCCCAATAACTTCCAAATGCCTATCCAATGCCCGCTTAAATGACCATAAAGAAGAGAGTTCACCACTGATACGGGCAGGGCATTCCATGAACTCACAACCCGCTGTGTGAAGAATCTACCCCTAACATCTGTCCTATACCTACCACCCCTTAATTTAAAGCTGTGTCCCCTAGTAACACCTGACTCCATTAGCGGTAAAAGGTTCTTAGTATCTACCCTATCTAAACCCCTAATCATCTTATACACTTCTATCAGATCTCCCCTAAACCTTCTCTTCTCCAATGAGAACAGCCCCAAGTGCCTCAGCCTTTCCTCATAAGATTTTCCTACCATTCCAGGCAACATCCTGGTAAACCTCCTCTGCACTCGTTCTAAAGCTTCCACATCCTTCCTATAGTAAGGCGACCAAAACTGCACACAATACTCCAGATGAGGCCGCACCAGAGTCTTATACAACTGCAACATGACCTCAGGACTCCGGAACTCAATTCCTCTGCCAATAAAGCCCAGTACACCATATGCCTTCCTCACAGCACTATTTACCTGGGTGGCAACTTTCAGAGATCTGTGTACATGGACACCAAGATCCCTCTGCTCATCCACACTACCAAGTAGCCTACCATTAGCCCAGTAATCCATCATCTTGTTATTCCTACCAAAGTGAACGACTTCGCACTTAGCTACATTGAATTCCATTTGCCACATTTCCGCCCAGCTCTGCAACTTATCTATATCCCGCTGTAACCTACCACTTCCTTCCTCACTATCCACAACTCCACCGACTTTTGTGTCATCCGCAAACTTGCTTACCCAGCTTTCAAGTCCTTCCTCTAGATCATTTATAAAGATAACAAAAAGCAATGGTCCCAAAACAGATCCTTGTGGTACACCGCTAGTAACTGCGCTCCAAGATGAACATAATCCATCAACTACTACCCTCTGTCTCCTTCCAGCCAGCCAATTCCTAATCCAAACCTCTAATGTATCCTCAATGCCATACCTCCGAAGTTTTAGCATTAGCCTACCATGGGGAACCTTATCGAACGCCTTACTAAAATCCAGATACACAACATCTACTGCTTTACCCTCGTCCACTTCCTTAGTCACCTTCTCAAAGAACTCAATAAGGTTTGTGAGGCACGACCTGCCCTTCACAAAACCATGCTGGCTATCCCTGATCACGTTATTCCTACCCAGATGTTCATAAATCTTATCCCTTACCATTCTCTCTAAGACTTTGCCCACCACTGAAGTCAGACTCACTGGCCTATAGTTACTAGGGCTATCCCTACTCCCTTTCTTGAACAATGGGACCACATTCGCTATCCTCCAGTCCTCTGGTACTATTCCCGTAGACAATGACGACATAAAAATCCAGGCCAATGGCTCTGCTATCTCCTCCCTAGCTTCCCATAGGATCCTGGGGTAAATGCCATCAGGCCCAGGAGACTTATCTATATTCATCCTTTCCAATATTCCCAAAACCTCTTCCCTGCATATTTCCAGGGCATCCATTCTAATTATTTGTGATTCCATATTCACATCAGCAACAGTGTCCTGTTCCTGAGTGAATACTGATGAAAAGTACTGATTTAATGTCTCTCCAATCTCCTCCGCCTCCACACACAACTTCCCACTACTATCCTTGACTGGACCGATACCTACCCTAGTCATCCTTTTATTCTTGACATACCTATAGAAAGCCTTTGGGTTTTCCCTAATCCTACCAGCTAAAGACTTTTCATGTCCCCTTCTCGCTTCTCTTAGCTCCCTCTTTAGCTCCTTCCTGGCTACCTTATAACTCTCAATCGCCCCAACTGAACCTTCACGCCTCATCTTTACATATGCCGCCTTCTTCCCTTTCACAAGGGACTCCAATTCCTTACTAAACCACGGCTGCCTCACAAGGCCCTTTACACCATGCCTGACTGGTACATACTCATCGAGGACACGTAGTAGCTGCTCCTTGAACAATCCCCACATCTCATTAGTGTTCTTCTCTTGAAGCCTGTTTTTCCAATCCACACATCCTAAGTCATGCCTCACTGCATCATAATTTCCCTGCCCCCAGCTATAGCTCTTGCCCTGCGGCGCACGATTATCCCTCTCCATCACTAAAGTAAAAGTCACCGAGTTGTGGTCACTGTCCCCGAAGTGCTCACCTACCTCCAAGTCTAACACCTGGCCTGGTTCATTACCTAGAACCAAATCCAATATAGCCTCCCCTCTTGTTGGCCTGTCGACATATTGTGTCAGGAAACCCTCCTGCACACATTGTACAAACACCGACCCATCTAATGAACTCGAGCTATAGCTCTCCCAGTCAATATCTGGGAAGTTAAAGTCCCCCATAACAACCACCCTGCTACCTTCACTCTTTTCCTGAATCATCCTCGCAATATTATCCTCTACTTCTCTAGGACTATTAGGAGGCCTGTAGAAAACACCTAACAGGGTGACCTCACCTTTCCTATTTCTAACCTCAGCCCAAACTACCTCAGATGGCAAGTCCTCTTCCATCGTCCATTCCACTGCTGTGATACTGTCTTTGACAAGTAATGCCACGCCTCCCCCTTTTTTACCCCCATGTCTGATCCTACTAAAACATTTGAACCCTGGAACGTGCAACAGCCATTCTTGTCCCTGTTCTACCCACGTCTCTGTAATGGCCACAACATCGAAGTCCCAGGTACCAACCCACGCTGCAAGTTCACCTACCTTATTCCTTATACTTCTGGCATTGAAGTATACACACTTCAATCCACCTTTCTGGTTACAGGCACCCTCCTTAGAGATCGCTGCATTATTCCTAACCTCCCTACACTCAAGGTCCTGTACCCTAAAGCTACAGTCCTGGTTCCCATGCCCCGCGGAGTTAGTTTAAACCCTCCCAAAGAGCACTAGCAAACCTCCCCCAAGGATACTGGTGCCCCTCAGGTTCAGGTGTAGCCCATCCTTTTTATAGAGGTCCCACCTTCCCCAGAAAGGACCCCAGTTGTCCAGAAACCGGAATCCCTCCCTCCTGCACCATGCCTGTAGCCACGCATTTAACTGCTCTCTCTCCCTATTCCTCGACTCTCTATCACGTGGCACGGGTAACAAACCAGAGACTACAACTCTGTTTGTTCTAACTCGGAGCTTCCAACCTAGCTCCCTGAAAGCCTGTCTGACATCCTCACCCCTCTTCCTACCTATATCGTTGGTGCCAACGTGGACCACGATCTGGGGCTGCTCCCCCTCCCCCTTATTCTTCTCCTGAATCATCCTCACAATACTATCCTCTACTTCTCTAGGACTATTGGGAGGCCTGTAGAAAACTCCTAACAGGGTGACCTCAGCCCAAACTACCTCAGATGGCAAGTCTTCCTCCATCGTCCTTTCCACCGCTGTAATACTATCCTTGACAAGCAATGCCACACCTCCCCCTCTTTTATCCCCACCTCTGACCCTACTAAAACATTTAAACCCTGGAACCTGCAACAGCCATTCCTGTCCCTGTTCTACCCATGTCTCCATAATAGCCACAACATCGAAGTCCCAAGTACCAACCCACACTGCAAGTTCACCTACCTTATTTCATATACTTCTCGCATTGAAGTATACACACTTCAAGCCACTTTCCGTTTACAGGCACCCTCCTTCGAAATCGATGCCTTGTTCCTAACCTCCCTACACTCAAGGTCCTGTACCCTGAAGCTACAGTCCAGGTTCCCATGCCCCTGCAGAGTTAGTTTAAACCCTCCCAAAGAGCACTAGCAAACCTCCCCCCAAGGATACTGGTGCCCCTCAGGTTCAGGTGTAGACCATCCTGTTTATAGAGGTCCCACCTTCCCCAGAAAGAACCCCAGTTGTCCAGAAACCGGAATCCCTCCCTCCTGCACCATCCCTGTAGCCACGCATTTAACTGCTCTCTCTCCCTATTCCTCGACTCTCTATCACGTGGCACGGGTAACAAACCAGAGACTACAACTCTGTTTGTTCTAACTCTGAGCTTCCAACCTAGCTCCCTGAAAGCCTGCCTGACATCCTCACCCCTCTTCCTACCTATATCGTTGGTGCCAATGTGGACCACGACTTCGGGATGCTGCCCCTCCCCCTTAAGGACCCAGAAATCACGATCAGAGACTTCACGTACCCTTGCACCTGGGAGGCAACATACCAAACGTGAGTCTCTCTCGCCCCCCCCCCCCCCCCCACAAAACCACCTATCTGTGCCCCGAACTATCGAGTCCCCAAAACCTATTGCTCTGCTCTTCTCCACCCTTCCCATCTGAGCAACAGGGACAGGCTCCATGCCAGAGGCCTGAACCCCATTGCTTACTCCTGGTAAGTCCCCCCCCCCACAAGTATCCAAAACGGTATACTTGTTCTTGAGGGGAACGGCCACAGGGGGTCCCTGCACTGGCTGCTTCCTCCCAGTCCCCCTCACTGTCACCCATCTGTCTGCAATCTTTGGAGTTACTACTTCCCTAAAGCTCCGATCTATGACCCCCTCTGCCTCCCAAATGATCGTAAGTTCATCCAACTCCAGCTCCTGGACCCTAACATGGTCTTGGAGGAGCTGGAGATGGGTGCACTTCCTGCAAGTGTCAGCAGCAGGGACGACCATGGCATCCCTCACCTCAAACATGTTGCAAGAGGAACATTGCACTGCCCTCACTGCCATCCCTCTAAAAGTAACCTTTAAAAAAACTAGGTCTATACACGAGAATAAGCCAAATGCAGCACTTACCTGCTTACCACAACGGGTCTTATTATTAGGTGAGAGGAGGAGGGCGGGTGGGAGGCTTTACCTCTGTAGTGCCTCGGGTTCCTCTCCTGTGTGCTTTTATAAGGAAAAAAACCTACCCAGGTAAGCTTGCGCTACACCAGCTTCCGGGTCCGCTCCGCGCTTTTTTAAAATAAAACTTTCAAATTTAAACCGTTAAACAAACGTCACCAAGCCTTCAAGCAGCTACTGCCAAACAGCCCTTACCTGCTCCGCTGAGAGAGTGAGCAGAGAGAGATCTCTGCTTGATGCCAGCCTCTCTCATCTCTCCAATGTCTCCATCGCAGGCAACATCCTGGTGACCCTCCTCTGTATCCCCTTCAGTGTTATCACATCCTTCCTGACAGCTCCAACATCACCTCCTTGCTCTTATACTCTGTGCCATGACTGAGTGTCCTTAACGATCCTATTCCCAGGCTCTGCTGACTTCTGGGATCTGTGAATAATTATCCCAAGATCCCTCTGCCCCTCTGAGCTACCCAGTGTCCTGACATTCATTACATACTGACTCAGCTTGTTTCTCCTTCCAAACTGGATCAGGGTGAAATACCAGCTGCCGCTGCTCTGACCATCAGACCCAGCCCAATCGACATCTTCCTGTCACTTACAACATTATCTTTGCTATTCCCCACTCCCAGCTCCAGTCCCACAGCAGGTCCTAGCTCCCAGCCTTGCCGGATTTTCACCATCCCTCCAGACCTCCCCCTCTCTGAGGATGAAAGATCAGTCCTCAGCAGGGGCCTCACCTTCATTCCCCTACGCCCTCGGATTAATGAGTTCAACACGCGCCGAGATATTGAACAATTCTTCCGCCGCCTTCGCCTCCGTGCCTACTTTCACAACCAAGACTCCCGTCCACCCTCTGACGACCCCTTCTCCCGCCTCCAACGCACCCCATCCACCTGGACACCCCGTGCTGGCCTCTTACCCGCCCTCGATCTATTTATAGCCAACTGCCGCCGTGACATCAACCGACTCAACCTGTCCACCCCTCTCACCCACTCCAACCTCTCACCCTCAGAACGTGCAGCCCTCCACTCCCTCCGCTCCAATCCCAACCTCACCATCAAACCCGCAGACAAGGGAGGCGCGGTAGTAGTTTGGCGCAACGACCTTTATACCGCTGAAGCCAAACGCCAGCTCGCGGACGCCTCCTCCTATTGCCCCCTTGACCATGACCCCACCTCCCACCACTAAACCATCATCTCCCAGACCATCCATAACCTCATCACCTCAGGGGATCTCCCATCCACCGCCTCCAACCTCATAGTCCCACAACCCCGCACCGCCCGTTTCTACCTCCTGCCCAAAATCCACAAACCTGCCTGCCCGGCCGACCCATTGTCTCAGCCTGCTCCTGCCCCACCGAACTCATCTCCCAATACCTCGACACGGTCCTGTCCCCTTTAGTCCAAGAACTCCCCACCTACGTTCGGGACACCACCCACGCCCTCCACCTCCTCCAGGATTTTCGCTTCCCCGGTCCCCAACGCCTTATCTTCACTATGGACATCCAGTCCCTGTACACCTCCATCCTCCATCATGAAGGACTCAAAGCCCTCCGCTTCTTCCTTTCCTGCCGCACCAACCAGTACCCTTCCACTGACACCCTCCTTCGACTGACTGAACTGGTCCTCACCCTGAATTACTTCTCTTTCCAATCCTCCCACTTCCTCCAAACTAAAGGAGTTGCCATGGGCACCCGCATGGGCCCCAGCTATGCCTGCCTCTTCGTAGGATATGTGGAACAGTCCATCTTCCGCAACTACACTGGCACCACCCCCCACCTTTTCCTCTGCTACATCGATGACTGTATCGGCGCTGCCTCGTGCTCCCACGAGGAGGTTGAACAGTTCATCAACTTTACTAACACCTTCCATCCCGACCTCAAATTCACCTGGACTGTCTCAGACTCCTCCCTCCCCTTCCTAGACCTTTCCATTTCTATCTCGGGCGACCGACTCAACACAGACATCTACTATAAACCGACTGACTCCCACAGCTACCTGGACTACACCTCCTCCCACCCTGCCCCCTGTAAAAACGCCATCCCATATTCCCAATTCCTTCGTCTCCGCCGCATCTGCTCCCAGGAGGACCAGTTCCAACACCGCACAGCCCAGATGGCCTCCTTCTTCAAGGACCGCAGATTCCCCCCAGACGTGATCGACGATGCCCTCCACCGCATCTCCTCCACTTCCCGCTCCTCTGCCCTTGAGCCCCACCCCTCCAACCGCCACCAAGACAGAACCCCACTGGTTCTCACCTACCACCCCACCAACCTCCGCATACAACGTATCATCCACCGTCATTTCCGCCACCTCCAAACGGACCCCACCACCAAGGATATATTTCCCTCCCCTCCCCTATCAGCGTTCCGCAAGGACCACTCCCTTCGTGACTCCCTCGTCAGGTCTCACCCCCCACCAACCCAACCTCCACCCCCGGCACCTTCCCCTGCAACCGCAGGAAATGTAAAACTTGCGCCCACACCTCCTCCCTCACTTCCCTCCAAGGCCCCAAGGGATCCTTCCATATCCGCCACAAGTTCACCTGCACCTCCACACACATCATCTATTGCATCCACTGCACCCGATGTGGCCTCCTCTATATTGGGGAGACGGGCCGCCTACTTGCAGAACGCTTCAGAGAACACCTCTGGGACGCCCGGACCAACCAACCCAACCACCCCATGGCTCAACACTTTAACTCTCCCTCCCACTCCACCGAGGACATGCAGGTCCTTGGACTCCTCCACCGGCAGAACATAACAACACGACGGCTGGAGGAGGAGCGCCTCATCTTCCGCCTGGGAACCCTCCAGCCACAAGGGGTGAACTCAGATTTCTCCAGTTTCCTCATTTCCCCTCCCCCCACCTTGTCTCAGTCGGTTCCCTCAACTCAGCACCGCCCTCCTAACCTGCAATCCTCTTCCTGACCTCTCCGCCCCCACCCCACTCCGGCCTATCACCCTCACCTTGACCTCCTTCCACCTATCCCACCTCCATCGCCCCTCCCCCAAGTCCCTCCTCCCTACCTTTTATCTTAGCCTGCTGGACACACTCTCCTCATTCCTGATGAAGGGCTCATGCCCGAAACGTCGATTCTCCTGCTCCTTGGATGCTGCCTAATGTGCTGCGCTTTTCCAGCAACACATTTTCAGCCTTCTCCCAACACCCTTGGTCTTCGATTCCCAAACCAGTCTCTGATCCATCTCCCAGATTTCCCCAGTTCCAGGTGCTTTCACTCTCACCATCTGTCTCTCATGTGGAACTGTGTCAAAACTTTTGCTAAAATCTATAAAATTCATGTTATTTGCCACTTGTCAGCCCAAGCCTGGATATTGTCTAGATTTTGTTGTATTTGAGCTTGGCGTATTTGAGTATCTGAGGAAACGAGAATGGTGCTGGACATTGTGTAATCATTGGGAAATCCCCCCCACCTCTGACCTTGTGATTGAGGGAAGGTCATTGATGAAGCAGCTGAAGATGGTTGGGTCTAGGACACTCCCCTGAGGGACTCCTGCAGAGGTGTCCTGGAGCTGAGATGACTGACCCTCCAACAACCACAACCATCTTCCTCTCTGCCAGGTATGACCCTAACCAGGGGAGAGTTTGCCCCCAATGCCCATTGATTCCAGTTTTGCCTGGGCTCCTTGATGCCACACTCGGTGAAACGTGGCCCTTAATGTCATGGGCTCTCCTTACTCCTTCTGTTTGGAATCGTTGGGTTACGATCTGTACTGAAAAGGTGTTGCTGGTTAAAGCACAGCAGGTCAGGCAGCATCCAAGGAACAGGCAATTAGGGATAGGACAGGAAATGCTGCCTGAGCTGGGGATGGAGGGAGAAACTGTGACCTCTTTTAAAAGGGACCTGGATCTGCACTTTAAGTGTTTATAAGCTGCAGGGCTATGGGCTGTGTGCAGGAAGATGGAATTACAAAGGGTATCTGGGTGTCTTTGGGTTGGCAGGGAAAAGATGGGCCAAATGAAGTGCTCATGGGTTTGGAAGGGGCTGTCTAAGGATCTTTGGTGAATTCCTGCAGTGCATCTTGTGGACAGTCCACACTGCTGCTCCTGAGCATCGGGGGGTGGGGGTGTGGTGTTTATGGATGTGGTGCCAATCAGATGGGGGCTGCTTTGTCCTGGATGGTGTCAAAAGTCTTGAGTGTTATTGGTACTGTCCCCATCTAGGGAAGTGGGAGAATTCCCTCCCAGTCCTGACCTGAGTCTTGTAGATGGTGGACAGGCTTTGGGGAGTCAGGAGGGGAGTTACCCACTACAATATTCCCAGCTCCTGTAGCCGCTGGGTTTATGTGTGAGGCCAGTTGAGTTTCTGGTCAATGGTAACCCCCAGGATGTTGCTGGTGGGGGATTCAGTGATGGTGACACCATTGATGTCAGGGGGCAGTGGTTAGCTTGTCTCTTATTGGAGATGGTCATAGCCTGGTATCTGTGTGGTGTGAATGTTACTTGCCACTGGTCAGCCCAAGCCTGGATACTGTCCAGATCGTGTTGTATTTGAACACAGAGTGCTTCAGTATCTGAGGAAATGCGAATGGTGGTGAACACTGTACAATCATCAGCGAATCCCCCCACCTCTGACCTTGTGATGGAGGGAAGGTCATTGATGAAGCAGCTGAAGATGGTTGGGCCTAGGACACTCCCCTGAGGGACTCCTGCAGAGGTGTCCTGGAGCTGAGATGACTGACCCTCCAACAACCACAACCATCTTCCTCTGTGCCAGGTATGACTCTAACCAGGGGAGAGTTTGCCCCCAATACCCATTGATTTCAGTTTTGCCCGGGCTCCTTGATGCCACACTCGGTCGAATGCAGCCTTGATACCAAGGGCTGTCCCTCTCCCCTCCCCTCTGGAATCCAGCTCCTTTTGTCCATGTTTGACCCAAGGCTGGAATGAGGTCAGGAGCTGGGTGGAGTGACCCGAATTGGCTGGAGCCTGGTCTCTGTGACGCTGGGGGAGGCTGAGGTGGATCATGCTCTCGGCCCTTCTGACTGAAGGTTGCTTGACTGTTGAGAAGGCTGGACACTATCTGGCATTGGTCAGTGATAGAGGATTAATTAATGACCTCATGGTGAAGCCGGACTGAGGGAGCGAATCCTAAACTCCTTACAAATGTGAAAGCCCCAGCAATTCTGTGGCATGGAGGGGGAATGAGTTACAGTGGAGTGACAGGAGCAGCTGATGACCAGCTCACTCCCGATGCAGCCACTGACACTGGAAGGGAATCTCGGAATACACAGAATCACTAAATCCCAGACCAGAATGAAACATTCCAAGGAACATCCATCATCTAAAAAATAAATAAAGGTGGAACCAAATCTGGAGCAGAGTCTAGAATTGTGAAAAACAGAGGCATTTCTGGAGATTGCACAGAATTTAAAACCAGCAACAAAAGACAAACATTATTAACCAAGCTCGGAGTTAACCAAGCTCGGAGTTAACCAAGCTCGAGGTTAACCAAGCTCGGGGTTAACCAAGCTCAGGGTTAACCAAGCTCGGAGTTAACCAAGCTCGGGGTTAACCAAGCTCGGAGTTAACCAAGCTCAGGGTTAACCAAGCTCGGGGTTAACCAAGCTCAGGGGTAACCAAGCTCGGAGTTAACCAAGCTTGAGGTTATCCAAGCTCAGGGGTAACCAAGCTCGGGGTTAACCAAGCTCAGGGGTAACCAAGCTCGGGGTTAACCAAGCTCGGAGTTAACCAAGCTTGAGGTTAACCAAGCTCAGGGGTAACCAAGCTCGGGGTTAACCAAGCTCGGGGTTAACAAAGCTCAGGGGTAACCAAGCTCGGGGTTAACCAAGCTCGGAGTTAACCAAGCTCAGGGTTACCCAAGATCGGGGTTAACCAAGCTGGGAGTTAACCAAGCTCAGGGTTAACCAAGCTCAGAGTTAACCAAGCGTGAAGTTAACCAAGCTCAGGGGTAACCAAGCTCGGAGTTAACCAAGCTCAGGGTTAACCAAGCTCGAGGTTAAACAAGCTCGGGGCTAACCAAGCTCGGAGTTAACCAAGCTCGGGGCTAACCAAGCTCGGAGTTAACCAGGCTCAGAGTTAACCAAGCTCAGGGTTAACCAAGCTCGGGGTTAACCAAGCTCAGAGTTAACCAGGCTGAGTTAACCAAGCTCAGGGTTATCCAAGCTCGGTGTTAACCATGCTCGGGGCTAACCAAGCTCGGGGTTAACCAAGCTCGGAGTTAACCAAGCTCAGGATTATCCAAGCTCGGTGTTAACCAAGCTCGGGGTTAACCAAGCTCGGAGTTAACCAAGCTCAGGATTATCCAAGCTCGGTGTTAACCAAGCTCAGGGCTAACCAAGCTCAGGGCTAACCAAGCTCGAGGTTAACCAAACTCAGAGTTAACCAAGCTCGGGGTTAACCAGGCTCGGGGTTAACCAGGCTTGGGGTTAACCAAGCTCGGAGTTAACCATGCTCAGGATTAACCAAGCTCGAGGTTAACCAAGCTCGGAGTTAACTAGGCTCGGGGTTAACCAAGCTTGGAGTAAACCAAGCTCGGAGTTAACCAAGCTCAGGGTTAACCAAGCTCGAGGTTAACCAAGCTCAGAGTTAACTCAGCTCGGGGTTAACCAAGCTCGGAGTTAACCAAGCTCAGGGTTAACCAAGCTCAAGGTTAACCAAGCTCAGAGTTAACTAAGCTCGGGGTTAACCAAGCTCGGGGAGTTAACCAAGCTCGGAGTTAACCAAGCTCGGGGTAAACCAAGCTCAGAGTTAACCAAGCTCGGGGCTAACCAAGCTCGGACTTAACCAAGCTCGGAGTTAACCAAGCTCAGGGGTAACCAAGCTCGGAGTTAACCAAGCTCAGGGTTAACCAAGCTCGAGGTTAACCAAACTCAGAGTTAACCAAGCTCGGTGTTAACCAAGCTCAGAGTTAACCAAGCTCGGGGCTAACCAAGCTCGGTGTTAACCAAGCTCGGAGTTAACGAAGCTCGGGGTTAACCAAGCTCGAGTTTAACGCAGATCAGAGTTAACCAAGCTCGGAGTTAACCAAGCTCGGGGTTAACCAAGCTCGGTGTTAACCAAGCTCGGTGTTAACCAAGCTCGGAGTTAACCAAGCTCAGGGTTAACCAAGCTCGGGGTTAACCAAGCTCGAGGTTAACGCAGATCAGAGTTAACCAAACTCAGATTTAACCAAGCTTGGTGTTAACCAGGCTCGGAGTTAACCAAACTCGAAGTTAACCAAGCTGGGAGTTAACCAAGCTCGGAGTTTAGATTAGATTACCTACAGTGTGGAAACAGACCCTTTGGCCCAACAAGTCCACACCGACTCGCCGAAGCGCAACCCACCCATACCCCTACATTTACCCCTTACCTAACACTACGGACAATTTAGCTTGGCCAATTCACCTGACCCGCACCTCTTTGGACTGTGGGAGGAAACTGGAGCACCCGGAGGAAACCCACGCAGACACGGGGAGAACGTGCAAACTCCACACAGTCAGTCGCCTGAGGCAGGAATTGAACCCGGGTCTCTGGCGCTGTGAGGCAGCAGTGCTAACCACTGTGCCACCGTGCCGCCCAAAGCTCGGGGTTAACCAAGCTTGGAGTTAACTCCATAGAGAAAGGGAGTCTGGAGAGTTAATAATGAGCGATAAGGAAATGCGAGACACACTGAGCAGGTATTTTACGTGAATGGTCCGTGCAGGGGAATCCCAGTAATATTCCAGACACCATATTAAACCAGGAACTAGACCCGGGAAAACCACAATCACCAGGAGGAGACTGTTGGAGTTGGGGGCAGGCCCGTGGCCGGGCCCTGATGGACAGGGGGTATCCCGGGTCTGAAAGGAATCGGAATGTCAGGGGGTGATGCTTGGGATTTAAGTTTCCAAAACCTCATGAATCCAGGGATAGTCCTGATAGATCGGAAAGTCACAAATGTAACTGCTTTATTCCAAAAGGCAGGGAGACACAAAGCAGAAACCCCACAGAAGGAGATGGAGAGAAATGTGAGCAGTGAGGAAAATACGAGGGTCCATGCTCAAGGATTTAATGTGGGTATTGGGCCATTTCCTGTGATCCTGATGAAGAGCTGAGCAGATTCAAAGGGCCGAATGACCTGCCCCTGCCCCTATTTTCTATGTTTGAATGGTGTAAGAGGTAATGTGTTGACATGGAGAGAAGATTGCCTGCTGACAGCTAACAGAAAGTAGGTGGAAATGGGTATTTTTCAGGTTGGCAAGGTGTACTGAAATGTGAGGCACCGGGTCCAGTGTCTTACAATTTATAGAAGGGATTTAGATGTAGGGACTGGAAGAAAAGGAGCTGAATTCACTGATGGCACAAAGATAGGTAAGCAAGTTATGAAGAGAATGTAAGGAGATTACAAAAGGATTGAACATCGGGGCAGAAGTTGGCCCTTCGGCCCATTGAGTGTGCTCTCCCATTCAGTGAGATGGAGGCTGATAGGAGAACCCTCTGTTCCACATTCCTGCCTTTTCCCTATAACCCTCGATCCCCTTCCTGATCTAAACTCTGTCGGTCTCAGCCTGGAATATCCTGAATGACCCAGCCTCGACAGGGGAAAGAATCTCAAGATTCCCTCCCCTCGGAGCAGGGACATTCCTCCTCATCTCTGTCTAAAACGTGTGACTCCTTATTCTGAGACGATGTCCCCTCATCTTTGACTCTCCCTCAAGGGGAGAAAATAGGGAAAACAAAATCTTCAGTCTATCTTCTTGACTGAAGGTTCACATTTGGGCGGCACGGTGGCACAGTGGTTAGCACTGCTGCCTCACAGCGCCTGAGACCCGGGTTCAATTCCCGACTCAGGCGACTGACTGTGTGGAGTTTGCACGTTCTCCCCGTGTCTGCGTGGGTTTCCTCCGGGTGCTCCGGTTTCCTCCCACAGTCCAAAGATGTGCGGGTCAGGTGAATTGGCCATGCTAAATTGCCCGTAGTGTTAGGTAAGGGGTAAATGTAGGGGTATGAGTGGGTTGCGCTTCGGCGGGTCGGTGTGGACTTGGGCCAAAGGGCCTGTTTCCACACTGTAAGTCTAGTCTAATCTAATTCCTGGGATTATAC